>NW_024545767.1:0-74401 GCF_018152505.1 Drosophila elegans | reverse complement strand
CCCTTGCAGAGGGTATTATAATTTCAGTCCGAAGTTTGCAACGCAGTGAAGGAGACATCTCCGACCCTATAAAATATATATATTCTTGATCAGCATCACTAGTAGAGTCGATCTAGCCATGTCCGTCTGTCCGTCTGTCCGTCTGTCCGTCCGTTTATATGCAAACTAGTCTCTCAGTTTTAAAGCTATCTGCATGAAACTTTCCCAAAAAGTTGTCTTTCTATTGCAGGTAGTATATAAGTCGGGAACGAGCCGGATCGGACGACTATAGCATATAGCTCCCATAGGAACAATCGGAAAAATAAATGAAAAAAAATTATAACTTTGCTGTTTTTTAATTTTTTGTTTAGTTATTCGACATTTAGTTATGGTAAAATATTTCCGATTTACGGTTTAAATTTCATAAGAATCGGACGACTATAGCATATAGCTCCCATAGGAACAATCGGAAAAATAAATGAAAAAAAATTATAACTTTGCTGCTTTTTAATTTTTTGTTTGGTTCTTCGAGATATAGTAATGGTTAAATATTTCAGAGTTACGTTTTAAATTTCATCAAAATCGGACGACTATAGCATATAGCTCCCATAGGAACAATCGGAAAAATAAATGAAAAAAATTATAACTTTTCTGTTTTTTAATTTTTTGTTTAGTTCTTCGACATATAGCAATGGTTAAATATTTCAGAATTATGGTTTAAATTTCATCAAAATCGGACGACTATAGCATATAGCTCCCATAGGAACAATCGGAAAAATAATTGAAAAAAAATTATAACTTTGCTGTTTTTAATTTTTGTTTTGTTCTTCGACATAAAGCAATGGTTAAATATTTCAGAATTATGGTAAAAATTTCATCAAAATCGGACGACTATAGCATATGGCTCCCATGGGAACAATCGGGAAAATAAATGAAAAAAAAAATTATAACTTTTCTGTTTTTTATTTTTTGTTTAGTTCTTCGACATTTAGTAATGGTTAAATATTTCCAATTTAAATATTTAAATATATAAAAAATAACTATCAAATAATTGAGCTGCAAATCATCATAGCTTCAATGTTTTTAAACTTATACGCAAGTAAATTATAATTTTAATGTTTTCAAAAATGTTTAATTCTTGCAATATCTGCAAGGGTATATTTGTTTATTTTTAAATTTCATCAAAATCGGACGACTATTTCATATAGCTCCCATAGAATCAATAAAAATATAAAAACAAATTTTTTTTATATGTTACTGTTCTATATTTATACCCTTGCAGAGGGTATTATAATTTCAGTCAGAAGTTTGCAACGCAGTGAAGGAGACATCTCCGACCCTATAAAGTATATATATTCTTGATCAGCATCACTAGTAGAGTCGATCTAGCCATGTCCGTCTGTCCGTCTGTCCGTCCGTTTATATGCAAACTAGTCTCTCAGTTTTAAAGCTATCTGCATGAAACTTTCCCAAAAGTTGTCTTTCTATTGCAGGTAGTATATAAGTCGGAACGAGCCGGATCGGACGACTATAGCATATAGCTCCCATAGGAACAATCGGAAAAATAAATGAAAAAAAATTATAACTTTGCTGTTTTTTAATTTTTTGTTTAGTTATTCGACATTTAGTTATGGTAAAATATTTCCGATTTACGGTTTAAATTTCATAAAAATCGGACGACTATAGCATATAGCTCCCATAGGAACAATCGGAAAAATAAATGAAAAAAAATTATAACTTTGCTGCTTTTTAATTTTTTGTTTGGTTCTTCGAGATATAGTAATGGTTAAATATTTCAGAGTTACGTTTTTAAATTTCATCAAAATCGGACGACTATAGCATATAGCTCGAGGGTATTATAATTTCAGTCAGAAGTTTGCAACGCAGTGAAGGAGACATCTCCGACCCTATAAAGTATATATATTCTTGATCAGCATCACTAGGCGAGTCGATCTAGCCATGTCCGTCTGTCCGTCTGTCCGTCCGTTTATATGCAAACTAGTCTCTCAGTTTTAAAGCTATCTGCATGAAACTTTTCCAAAAGCTGTCTTTCTATTGCAGTTAGTATATAAGTCGGAACGAGCCGGATCGGACGACTATAGCATATAGCTCCCATAGGAACAATCGGAAAAATAATTGAAAAAAAAATTATAACTTTGCTGTTTTTTAATTTTTTGTTTAGTTCTTCGACATTTAGTAATGGTTAAATATTTCCGATTTACGGTTTAAATTTCATCAAAATCGGACGACTATAGCATATAGCTCCCATAGGAACAATCGGAAAAATAAATGAAAAAAAATTATAACTTTGTTGTTTTTTAATTTTTCGTTTAGTCCTTCGACATTTAGTAATGGTTAAATATTTCCGATTTACGTTTTAAATTTCATCAAAATCGGACGACTATAGCATATAGCTCCCATAGGAACAATCGGAAAAATAAATGAAAAAAAATTATAACTTTTCTGTTTTTTAATTTTTTGTTTAGTTCTTCGACATATGGCAATGTTTAATTATTTCAGAATTATGGTTTAAATTTTATCAAAATCGGACGTCTATATCATATAGCTCCCATAGAACTAATAAAAATATATAAAATAACTATCTAATAATTGAGCTGCAAATCATCATAGCTTCACTGTTTTTCAGTATATACTCAAGTAAATCATAATTTAAATGTTTTCAAAAGTATTTAATTCATGCAATAGCTGCATGGGTATATGAACTTCGGCTTGCCGAAGTTTGCTTTCTTTCTTGTTTGTGACTGAAATTAGGCAAATTTTTATTACTAAAAATTCTCCAAAAAATATAATTGGTTTTTTTTTATTATAGAAAAATTTGAAATTTATTCGTTTTTAAGTGTCAATGAAATTTATTTTTGAAATATTTGCATTAGCGAACACTTAGAACAAGAAGTCTATATTTATTTCGTCTTTGAGTTCTATGTTTTGCCGACGGCCATTGCCGCCACTGGTACTGCCGCAGCCGTTGTCGCTGCCGCCGCTGTCGCTGCCGCTGTTGTTGTCCCGTTGCAGACTTCGGGTTCCTTCCACTTGTTTTAAAAGGAATTTTTTAGTTTTTGGGTTGTAGATTTTGGATTTCTTCCACTTGATAAGAGGAATTTTTTAGATTTTGGATTGCAGATGTTGGGTTTCTTCCACTTAGATTTTGGGTTGCAGATTTTAGATTTCTTCCACTTGTTTAGATTTTGGGTGCAGACTTAAAGTTTCTTCCTCTTGTTAAGAGGAATTTTTTTCCAGTTTTCCTTCACTTTGTTAAAAGTTTTATGAAATATTATGGTGTGATTTTCGTATTTTTCTAGTGCCAGTTCTTGACCGCACTTTTAATTATATTTTCACTTGTACTTATTGCACTGGATCGCGTGAGTCGTTGATTTTAATTTTACTTTTTACTTTCACTTGCATTTTTTTGCACTTGGATCGCGTGAGTGTCGTTGAGTTGGGCGACAATTATAAAACCGTTAAGTATTTATTGTACATTTTTATTTATTTCCATACGCCCGTAAGGGCATAGGTATTTTATACAGAGTTAATTCTCTGGAGTACAATTTTTGACTAAATTAAAGAACCTATCCAACTGCAGCTTAAGGCCTTTGCCTGGCTGTAGCGCTGTCGCCAAGGTGCCGGTCAGCGTTTTGTCCCTGCCCGCGGCGATCACTCGCTCCGCGAGTGCTCTGGTCTGACTCCGGGCACTTGCCCCCGGAACGCGCGGTCAGCGGTTTCTTCGCTGCGCGTGCAGGCCACCGGATATGGTCTGCAACTCGGCAGTTTCTTCTCTTGGGAACTGCCTGTGTTAACTTGTACACTAAATCCAAAACACCTTGCATATATGACATTCAGAGAAGCTCGAGTTTGGATTATAATCATAACTATATATCCCACACACAATACCAAGTCTTGACCAACACCATTTACCAAATTGAAAAATTGAGAAAAACTTAATGAAAAATGCATAAAAAAATGTCAAATTATTTTTTCGATTTTATAAATAAGCTTTATCGATAGAGCTAGGTATTTCAAAAAAGGATTTAATTAAATTTAGCGACAAAAGATGCATCTAAACTCAAGAACCAACAATCAACTTCATAATTGTAAAGCTTCTGATCAAGAGCCTAAGATAAGTTTTCGACATTCAGCTTCTAAACCAAACGGTAGCTGATGGGTTTCAGCTGATGTGCAAATGAAACTAGATTAGAAACAAGCCCAAACACACATGTTTCAAATGCATATAAATTGCGTACATTTCCGAATCAGCATGGTACAATCTTCGTTGTTGCATTCGAGTCTACATCGGAAAGCAGATCGTTTTAAAATAAACAACACATAACTTTAACACACTATAGAAGCATTATCGATAAAAGCTGCATATTAGCTCAAGAACCAGAAGAAGTCCATAGGTGCGCTCCCTGGGGAGTGCTAGTGTCATGAATGCTATCAAAAACGTTGGGTTCTGTTGTCAAGAGCTGGTCATTATGGACGGCAGTATATGTAGTGAATTTTACTGGAGCTGTTGTGCCGGTGGAGCAAAAAGCCTTACTTTAATGGCATGGTTGTATTCTGGCATTAAATAAGCGTCCAACGACACCACAATTATGACAATCCGATACTCCGTTAAAAAGATATTCAACAAACAAGACAAATACAGCATTATTGAAATGAGAACGTTTTTCCGTTTTTGGCGTGTATGTGCGCATCAAAGCAATGTTTTAGTGTCTTGAAATCAATTTTACTGTATTAAGCAGCTCGAGCTGATGTAGCATATAACGATCATTTAAGAAAGAGCTGGTGGAAAAATTAACGTGTTTGCGGAATACGTGACGTCCTCGGCTTTTCATATGTCTGGTCGGCATGGGGTGGGTTAACGAAGAAAAGAAAACCGCCACGTTATAAGGCTCGTATGCTAGTAAAAATAACTTAAAATTCGAGTACTATTCATTTGGGTACATTGGGGAAGCTAGAGAACAAAAAAAAAAAACAATAAAAAAAATAAAAGGGCTGAAGAAAGAAAAGAATACGAAAACAAAACAAAACGTGAGAGACAACAACACTCCTTTTACTACGCCAAGAAGCCGAAGTGCCCACCCTACCATGATCCTAATGGTCCAGCATTTCCTCTTCAGGATCCCTTGGAGTGACTACAAATCACCTTTTAAACGACACTCGACTTCCATGATCCCCGGATAAGGAGAAGCTTAGTTAAAATTCATTTTCTTTTATTACAAATTATAATTACAAATTATCCCTTTCAATAGGCGGAGATATTTTTGTTGTTGTTTTATACAATCTTATTCTGAGATAAATTTGTTTATTTTAATATTATTTCACATTAGAAAAATAAACGGTTTTCATATAGATTTTCATATTTGTGGTTTAAAATTTTTAAACAATACTATAAAGAATTTTTAAATATAGGTACATTTTATTTCTAACAAAAGCTCTCTATTATTTCGATTTCATTTATTTATATTTTTTTCTTTGTTCTGGTGTATTACCAAAAATAAAATATTTTTTACAAATAGTGCTTCACAACAATTTCAGTTGTATTTACATACCTACGAAAACTGTCTAATTAATTCATTCCATTTCTCTTTTTCTTGTCTAACATTGCAAAGAGTTCAAAGTTGCTGAAAGAGAACGGGATTAATATATATATATAATAATTGCTATATATATATATTTATATATTATATATTTATATAAGTTTATATTAAAAGATCATGTAGGTTAATAGTATATGATCATTGTAAGATTAAAGTTTTAAATTTATAAGTGACTGCGCGTGTAAATCTAAAGGAAACTTTTGTATCTGCCCTCATTTATTAAAACAGAGCTTTAGACGAAATAACTAAAAAAAGGACATAATGAAACAAGGTATGTAAAGGTAACTTACTGTCGATTAACTCCGGCGGCGAAAGATCTTTGGCAGCGGCGACTTCTTGTACATGTTTATTTAGTTATATGGTCATCGGGTTTATTTTTAGTTAACAATGTTTTAGTTTTGATTCGGCAACATTGTTTACTTTAAATTAGTTAATTTTTTCTCGTTAACATTTTAGATATGCATTTTATAAAATTGACGCGTTTAAACTGCGGGATTACACATTTACTAGCACATTCACATATTATTTATTTCGCCAAGTTTTTATTTATTTTTTTTTCACTGTGAGTTTTCACCGGTTCGCAGCTTCAACGTTGAGCTCTTTGACTATCAATTTTCTCTCTAATATCTCATAACCACAGCAAATTAAGAACTCTAATTTTATATTATTTACATTTTTTTTATCGAAAATTGATATTCATACTATGTAGATTTGTTTTTCTTATACAACTGAGAAAAATATAGCAACAACGTGCATTAGGTTTATGTTTAGGTAGGGTTAAGATGAGTAGCAACAGCTCCTGCTGATGCTGCTGCGGCTGCTGCTCTGCAATGTTGTTGAGCCTATTTAGGCTTTAGTATAGCTGCTAAAGATAGCCATGGGTTTGCTGCACCTGCTCTGCTCTATTTCCACTGGGTATTGGGGCATATTTGGGCTGCTGGGTAGCCCTGCTGCTGATGCACCTGCTCTGCTGTACTGGCTGTTGGGCCGAATTAGGCTATGGCCACTGGGCATAATTGTAAGCCAGTGCGATTAGGTTAAGGTGCGGTCTCAGAAGGAATATGGTGGTGCTAAAACAGCATCCGAATTGGCCTCTGATAGTTCACTGTATTCAGCCACCGTTGAACGCGTGTTGCGTTATTCGAATAGATTTCTTTAAACAAAATTAAATAAAAGCACTAACAAGCTTTCGTTGCTTTTTCTTTTGGTTGATTGTTACTCACAGTTTATTTTCTAACCAAGTAACCAAACCACGATGTCTGTTTGCTTGCTGGAGATAATTTATTCCAGACAACTTGTATCGTTGGCGGTGGAAGTCGAAAAGAATAAGCTAAAGCCGTGAGTTTAGAAGGTTACCCCAAAACGGAAATATAACTCTGTCAAAATTGATATTGACCACAGACTTAGATCACTAAAGCATCACTAAACATAACATTTAAAACAAGTATCCGAAAAGCCCGCTCCCCTTAAAAGCAATCGTCGCTAGGGTATGCAGGCACCAACCGTTCGCAAAACATCGACAAGAGCTGATTTAGTTTGAAGTTTTCTCAACCACTGAAGAGCAGTCGGTGTTTCAAGTGACACGACTGCGATATGCCCTGTTCCCATCTCAGTGGACTGATTTCTATAAATTCGAATACATACATATATGTAAAACATTTTACTGCTACCACTGATTTGAATTTGTAAACAAAAATAAAATGTGCGCTGAAATATTAAATAAATATATTATATAATATATAATATTCATATTTTTATCATAACCCAATAGTAAATACGCCCATATTCTTAGGGTACCAAGTCTGAAAAGTGGCAAAAGACAAAATATTCTTGATGCGCCGAAATGAAATAAACGCACACATGCTCCCGTGTATGAGAATGCATGATCACGCATACATACAAAGACGAATTCAAGCGCAGGGCAGCCTTCTTCAAAAAGCGCCTCTCTGCGACTGAACGACTGAACTCGTGCAATGAGTGCGCGAGCATAAAAATGAGAATAAGAATGAGAGAGCAAAAAACCCGAACGCACACGAAGTGCATGGATCTGCGGCTGTGAGCACGGGGGACCTTCCGCGGTCCGTTTTTTTGTGTCCAAATGCGTCGTATGAAATGACCAGTCTATATGTTGTATGGTGAGTGGTACAAGCTAGCATTCTGACTATAAGACCTAAGCTATACTGCCTACTTTTCGGGATTTTTTTTTTCTTTTTATTTTATAAGAGAGCTCAAACAAGACTTTCTACACTGATTCAATCCATTTCAGAAGAAGATGATGATGACGATGAAAAATTCTTTTTAGAGCTTTTTTAAGTAAAATGGAAGCATGTTATTATGGACAAAAATAATTTTTGTATGATGGATTAGAAGGATTAGAACTGTGTTCTTCGGTTTTTTCAATGTCTACGTAACATGAGGCCCGCTCCTGGTCACGGTGTACATTAATAGAAAATTTGATTTTAGGTCTCCTGTACAAATTTATAAACGAAAACAATTCCTTCTATTTGTTCCATACTTTTTAACGAATACAATATACCGTTTTTATCTACGAATAACGGGTATGATAACATTCCCTATAATTAAAAAAGAGTTAATTAACATTGAAAAATTATTAAAATAACCAAAAAATACAAAATGTATAAAAAAAAAATTTTTAAATGTAATACTAATAACTAAAATTAAAAAAAATTTATTAAAAAAAACATTTTTTACTTAACCATTCAATTTTTATTAATCTATCACATTAAGTTTGAGCTATTAGGACTTCTTAAGGATTTCCGCGTACTCAGAAATTATAAATATCTAACTATGTCAACAGTGTAATGCTTCGTAGATTAATACACTGTTTTAATAATTAAATAAACTTCCTAAACGGCTTGCTTTGATACTGCTAGCTGCCTAGAAGAAAATTTTAATTTGCACCTTTTTGCAGATTATTATTTTATTGTTGATACTCGTAACAGTAATTTTTGATGAAACAGTCACATGTAAACTTTTTATGCATTGTCAAAACTGTACAGCAAAGTCATACAGGGACGACTCATAGCCGTGGACTTAAAGTTATTTTTTTATTGCGACTAGGTAGGTATTGGCGCTTTGCAGAAATACGACTTTTGTTTCAAACAAAAACTTCTGATATCAAACAAAAAACCTCTTGACGAGTGAAGAACAAAGTGATGATCGCACTTCAAAAATTTCTTATATCAAATTTTGTGACGATTATTATTAATTTTACCCAAAAAGTTAATCCACAAAAAGCTGCACAACAACATCAATAAGAACAATACCAAACAATACCAAACAATATGACGATTCCAAATGAGCGTGCCGATTACGAAACTAATTTAAAAAAAATAATAAATAAAATGTTTAAGATTGTTGTGTACGTATTGATCCAATATTTGGGGTAAAGTTTTTTAGTAATTAATTCAGTGATCAAGGTAGTAAAGCTAAGCAAATATAGTCGTTTTATTTTAAAACATTTAAAAAAATACCCTTGCTTATAAAATTATATTTTCACTCATCGCATTAAAAGGATAAAAATAGTCCATTATTTTTAACTAAATACTTATTTTTGTTTTTAAAAAAAAAATTCTGATATCAAAAACACTAAATCTGTTTAAAAATATTGTAAAGATCGTACCTTTAACATACAACTTTTATATATGCCATACATCGCAAGCAATAATCTCAAAGTACCGCAGTAGATATAAGAATGTCAAAAAAAAAACAACAACAAGCGAGCAAGGGACAGATAATGATAATGATAACAATCTTTTGTTTACCATTAAATTTGGCCAATAAGATTTGTCTGCTCCCAACATACTCCTCCCGTTGAAGGAATCCCTTTCAACAACCTGATTAAAACCGCGAAAGGATAACAAGATAATCTGACGTTTCGTTTCGAACCTCCGCCTAATCAGTGAAAAGTGAAAACCCAAAAACCCCGAGACCCGGACCCCGCCGTTTAAAAAACGCCGCAAATGGTCACTCCTGAAAAAACAGGACTTGTGCCCAATGGAATAATCAGGCCAAATTCTATCGCCTTGATCCGTTTAGTATGCGTTCGAAGGGAACGTGAATTAAGGTACAAAGAAGGCCCTTAGTAAACTCACTCTCAGGAGAGATCGCTGCAGCGTGGGTTTAACGGAATCCTCCGAGCCCGTCATCACGAGAGCACGTCGAGATATGTTACTACTGTAAGAATAGTTTTAACCAATCTATTAAAAACAAAAACTTCAAAATTAAAATTGAATAACATTCAAGAACAAAAAAGATTTACCCAAATATAAAGTGTAAAAGACACATTTTTGTAATTAAAAAAGACTCATAATATAGATAAAATAAATTCCCACACAATAATCCACCCCATAATAAAAAAAAAAACCCAACACTCTAATTCTTAAGGCAACAACTTCCGAATTCTGAACAATTAAAATTAAAAGTAAACTCAACCTTTCACTGCTGATATATCCATAATGACCGAACAAGATTTGGCAGACATACTCGTGAATCTTTCCAAACCCCCATCAGCCAGTACCACACAAATAAACCCGCGAATCATGACCGAGAAGGACATTGAGGAAAAAATAAAAACAGTCTTAGAGACAAATTTTAGTAGCCTAGGAAAGAAAATGCTTAATCCATGGTCTTTATCGAAGTAACAATACTGTAGACGAATATTACCTGGCAGTTTATCAACACCTATAACTAGTTCTGAACCAAATTGGCAGCTTAGATGCCTCACAAGAAACTACAATCTCTGGCAGCCATTTACAGGGAAAAAGCCTTGGACACTTTTGTCAGAGGCCCTAATGGAAACCTGGCACAATTACTAACCATTAAAAAACCACATGACTTAGGACACGCTCTACATTTATGCAGTCTGCTAGAGAACCAAAATACTAGGAATAACCGGACGACAAAAACGTATTCAGGGAGGGCACCCATGCAACCAGCCAAACCCCAACAACCATATCGGTTGGTAGCCGTCAAACAAAACTTCCATCCGCATCTCTAGCATAATCCAAACCAACTACATTTAGTACCTGCGTCTGGAAAAACACCAATTACCCAAACTAATCAATTCAAATCCTACAGTCAACAAACCATGCCGGTGCAGTAGCACCCTATAGCACCTATAGCACACCAAAATCTCCGCCACGACCACAACCAGTCGTCGATCAGTCAGTTCGCTCGCGTCATATAAATTATTATAAAGACCTCTCAGCGCCGCTAATGTTCCCAACAATAACAAGATGCCAAGACAGTTCCATATTCAACCAGAGCCAGAAAAAACAGCGCAGCAAAATTTATAGGAAGCTACATCAAGCTCAGAACAAGAGTATTAACAGTTAATAGGAGAAAATAACGTAAACGAACTTCAAGAAGAATATGTATGGTAAAGCGATACCGAATACCGATATTCCCTTGCAGAGGGTATTATAATTTCAGTCAGAAGTTTGCAACGCAGAAAAGGAGACATTTCCGATCCTATAAAGTATATATATTCTTGATCAGCATCACTAGTAGGGTCGATCTAGCCATGTCCGTCTGCCCGTTCGTCTGTCCGTCCGTTTCTACGCAAACTAGTCTCTCAGATTTAAAGCTATCTTCATGAAACTTTCCCAAAAGTTGTCTTTCTATTGCAGGTAGTATATAAGTCGGAACGAGCCGGATCGGACGACTATAGCATATAGCTCCCATACGAACAACCGGAAAAATAAATGAATAAAAATATAAATTGCTGTTCTCTAATCTTTTTTTTTAGTTCTTCGACATATAGTAATGGTTAAATATTTCAGAATTTCGGTTTAAATTTCATTAAACTCGGACGACTATATCATTTAGCTCCCATGGAAACAATAAAAATATATATATATTTTCAAATGTATCTTTTCTGTTTTGTAATTTTTTTTTAAATTCTTTTTGACTTATTATTAATTTGACAGTTCAGAACTACGCTTTTAATTTTATTAAAATCGGAAAAAGATTTCATATAGCTGCCATAGAAACTATCGAATAACTAAACTGCAAATCATTATAGCCTCAATGTTTTTAAACATAAACGCAAGTAAATCATAATTTTAATGTTTTCAAGAATATTTAGTTTTTGCAATAGCTTCAAGGGTACATGAACTTCGACTTATCGAACTTTGCTTCCTTTCTTGTTTTTAATTTATTTTAAGTTTTTCGACATAAGTAATTGTTAAATATTTCAGAATTACGGCTAAAATTTAATTAAAATCGGACGACTATAACATAACAAAAAAAATGTTAAAAATAATTTTTTTTTAATTGAAACTTTTATTTTGTAATTTTTTTTAGAAATTCTTTTTGATTATTTAATTATTTGACAGTTCAGAATTACGCTTTTAATTTTTATTAAAATCGGAAAATGATATCATATATCTGCCATAGAAACTCAAAAAATTGAGCTGCAAATCATCATAGCTTCAAAGCTTTTACAAATACACGCAAGTAAATCATAATTTTAATGTCTTCAAGAATATTAAATAGCTGCAAGGGTATATGAATTTCGGCTTGGCGAAGTTTGCTTTCTTTCTTGCTTAGAATAACTGGCTTACTCTAATGTAACCACGGGGAACGGAAAAATTCTAAAATTCTTTATCGACACGGGCTCAAATTAAAATTATATTTAAAACCAATTGGTACCAAAACCAAAGCCAAATGAGAACACTTTTTTAGTTAGTTCAGTGGGAGGAAACGTTAAAAAAACACAACACGCAATACTTAAGCTCGCTAATATTTCGGATACACTCATGAAAACACTCTGAAAAACCTTCCACGGTATTTTGAGCAATGACACAATGAAAAGCCTAGAAGCAAAAATAGATGTGAAAAATTATATATTAATTTTTGGAAATAAACACAAAATTAAAATTCATCAATTAGCGACACAAGCAGTAAATACAATTGTACCGCAAGTCAGTCATATGACCTATTCACAGAGATCAATAATAAAACTCCTCGTACAAAGTCACAAAACAAAACTTTGCAAACCCCGATACAAAGTTAGCATACACAGCTAAAGTAGTAGGTGATATCAGAACTTCATCAGATTCCCCAGTTTACGGAAAACATTACCTATACCCAGTATCACTTAAACAGGAAGTAAATAAATAAACAACAGAGATGGTATTATGACCTTCAAGGTCACCATATAATGCACCAGTCTGGGTAGTTCCGAAAAAATCCGGTCAGTCCGAAAAAAAGTACAGAAAAAAGATTTTAGCTCGGTACCCCATTCCCGAAATTGGAGAAATTATTGCACAGCTTTTCAGTATAAGATCTTAAAAGTGGTTTTCACCAAATACCATTGAAAGATACGGACAAAGAAAAAACAGAATTCGCGGTAAATGTCGGAAAATATAAATTTACGAGAATCCCATTCAATTTGAAAAATTCCCCATCCATTTTTATACCCTTGCAGAGGGTATTATAATTTCAGTCAGAAGTTTGCAACGCAGTGAAGGAGACATCTCCGACCCTATAAAGTATATATATTCTTGATCTTGTCCGTCTGTCCGTCCGTCTGTCTGTCTGTCCGTCCGTTTCTACGCAACCTAGTCTCTCAGTTTTAAAGCTATCTGCATGAAACTTTCCCAAAAGTTGTCTTTCTATTGCAGGTAGTATATAAGTCGGAACGAGCTGGATCGGACGACTATAGCATATAGCTCCCATAGGAACAATCGGAAAAATAAATCTAAAAAAATTATAACTTTGGATATAGTAATGGTTAAATATTTCAGAATTACGGTTTAAATTTCATCAAAATCGGACGACTATATCATATAGCTCCCATACGAACAATCATAAAAAAAATAAAAAAATATTATAACTTTATTGTTTTTTAATTTTTTTTTAGTTCTTCGAGATATAGTAATGGTTAAATATTTCAGAATTACGGTTTAAATTTCATCAAAATCGGACAACTATAGCATATAGCTCCCATAGGAACAATCGTATAGCTGCCATAGGAACTATCAAATAATTAAGCTGCAAATCATTATAGCTTCAATGTTTTTAAACATACACGCAAGTAAATCATAATTTTAACGATTTCAAGAGTATTTAGTTTTTGAAATAGCTGCAATGGTATATGAACATCGGCTTGCCGAAGTTTGCTTGCTTTCTTGTTCAAAGAGCTTTAGATGACATATTGGGAGATACCATAGGGAAAATTTCCTAGGTATACGTAGGCGACGTTATAGTCTTTAGCAAAACTGAAGTAGAGCACGACCAAAATTTGGAAAGAGAGTATCAAAAAAGAGAGTATCAAAGCTACAAAACGCAAATATGAGGGTCCACATAGAGAAATGCTATTTTTTCAAAAACGAAGTAGATTGCTTGGGGTACACAATATCAGAAAATGGAGTAAAACCAAACATAGACAACAAAAAAAGCGATTACAAAATTTCTAGTTCCAAAAACATTAACAGATCTCCGTTCCGGTTTGGGCATGACAGGTTATTATAGGCGGAAATTTGCAAAACCCCGAACCATTTTCTAAGAGGCGAAGAATAAGAAGTCAAGCAGAACTGCTATTAACTTGAGCAAAGATCCGATTACAGCATTCGAGAAACTAAAAAATACTCTCATCTCCAGGGAGCTTACCACTGTCCAGATTTCGGAAAAGAATTTTATTTGACTACTGACTTCAAGTTACGCAAGAGACGCAGTATTGGAACAAAATCATAGGCCTATATCGCGCACCCTATCAAAAACTAAAGAGTGGTAATATACACGGGTCACCTAAGCTATACTGCCTACTTTTCGGGAATTTTTTTTTCTTTTTATTTTATAAGAGAGCTCAAACAAGACTTTCTACACTGATTCAATCCATTTCAGAAGAAGATGATGATGACGATGAAAAATTCTTTTTAGAGCTTTTTTAAGTAAAATGGAAGCATGTTATTATGGACAAAAATAATTTTTGTATGATGGATTAGAAGGATTAGAACTGTGTTCTTCGGTTTTTTCAATGTCTACGTAACATGAGGCCCGCTCCTGGTCATGGTGTACATTAATAGAAAATTTGATTTTAGGTCTCCTGTACAAATTTATAAACGGAAACAATTCCTTCTATTTGTTACATACTTTTAAACGAATACAATATACCGTTTTTATCTACGAATAACGGGTATGATAACACTCCCTATAATTAAAAAAGAGTTAATTAACATTGGAAAATTATTAAAATAACCAAAAAATACAAAATGTATAAAAAAAAATTTTTAAATGTAATACTAATAACTAAAATTAAAAAAAATTTATTAAAAAAAACATTTTTTACTTAACCATTCAATTTTTATTAATCTATCACATTAAGTTTGAGCTATTAGGACTTCTTAAGGATTTCCGCGTTAACGGCTTGCTTTGATACTGCTAGCTGCCTAGAAGAAAATTTTAATGTGCACCTTTTTGCAGATTATTATTTTATTGTTGATACTCGTAACAGTAATTTTTGATGAAACAGTCACATGTAAACTTTTTATGCATTGTCAAAACTGTACAGCAAAGTCATACAGGAACGACTCATAGCCGTGGATTTAAGGTTATTTTTTTATTGCGACTAGGTAGGTATTGGCGCTTTGCAGAAATACGACTTTTGTTTCAAACAAAAACTTCTGATATCAAACAAAAAACCTCTTGACGAGCTAAGAACAAAGTGATGATCGCACTTCAAAAATTTCTTATATCAAATTTTGTGACGATTATTATTAATTTTACCCAAAAAGTTAATCCGCAAAAAGCTGCACAATAACATCAATAAGAACAATACCAAACAATACCAAACCATATGACAATTCCAAATGAGGGTGCCGATTACGAAACTAATTTAAAAAAAATAATAAATAAAATGTTTAAGATTGTTGTGTACGTATTGATCCAAAATTTGGGGTAAAGTTTTTTGGTAATTAATTCAGTGATCAAGGTAGTAAAGCTAAGCAAATATAGTCGTTTTTTTTAAAACATTTAAAAAAAATAGCCTTGCTTATAAAATTATATTTTCACTAATCACATTAAAAGGATAAAAATAGTCCATTACTAAATACTTATTTTTGTTTTTAAAAAAACTTCTGATATCAAAAACACTAAATCTGTTTAAAAATATTGTAAAGATCGCACCTTTAACATGCAACTTTTATATATGCCATACATCGCAAGCAATAATCTCAAAGTACCGCAGTAGATATAAGAATGTCAAAAAAAAAAACAACAACAAGCTAGCAAGGGACAGATAATGATAATGATAACAATCTATTGTTTACCATTAAATTTGGCCAATAAGATTTGTCTGCTCCCAACATACTCCTCCCGTTGACGGAATCCCTTTCAACAAAATCATAATTAATTTTTTAACTGCCGCCAGAGCAGGGACCTGATTAAAACCGCGAAAGGATAACAAGCTTCGCTTCTCGCCAAGTTCGGAAAGTAAAATAATCTGACGTTTCGTTTCTAACCTCCGCCTAATCAGTGAGAAGTGAAAACCCAAAAACCCCGAGACCCGGACCCCGACGTTTAAAAAACGCCGCAAATGGTCACTCCTGAAAAAACAGGACTTGTGCCCAATGGAATAATCAGGCCAAATTCTATCGCCTTGATCCGTTTAGTATGCGTTCGAAGGGAACGTGAATTAAGGTACAAAGAAGGCCCTTAGTAAACTCACTCTCAGGAGAGATCGCTGCAGCGTGGGTTTAACGGAATCCTCCGAGCCCGTCATCACGAGAGCACGTCGAGATATGTTACTACTGTAAGAATAGTTTTAACCAATCTATTAAAAACAAAAACTTCAAAATTAAAATTGAATAACATTCAAAGAACAAAAAAGATTTACCCAAATATAAAGTGTAAAAGACACATTTTTGTAATTAAAAAAGACTCATAATATAGATAAAATAAATTCCCACACAAAAATCCACCCCATAATAAAAAAAAAAATCCAACACTCTAATTCTTAAGGCAACAACTTCCGAATTCTAAACAATTAAAATTAAAAGTAAACTCAACCTTTCACTGCTGATATATCCATAATGACCGAACAAGATTTGGCAGACATACTCGTGAATCTTTCCAAACCCCCATCAGTCAGTACCACACAAATAAACCCGCGAATCATGACCGAGAAGGACATTGAGGAAAAAATAAAAACAGTCTTAGAGACAAATTTTAGTAGCCTAGGAAAGAAAATGCTGAATCCATGCTCTTTATCGAAGTAACAATACTGTAGACGAATATTACCTGGCAGTTTATCAACACCTATAACTAGTTCTGAACCAAATTGGCAGCTTAGATGCCTCACAAGAAACTACAATCTCTGGCAGCCATTTACAGGGAAAAAACCTTGGACACTTTTGTCAGAGGCCCTAATGGAAACCTGGCACAATTACTAACCATTAAAAAACCACATGACTTAGGACACGCTCTACATTTATGCAGTCTGCTAGAGAACCAAAATACTAGGAATAACCGGACGACAAAAACGTATTCAGGGAGGGCACCCATGCTACCAGCCAAACCCCAACAACCATATCGGTTGGTAGCCGTCAAACAAAACTTCCATCCGCATCTCTACCATAATCCAAACCAACTACATTTAGTACCTGCGTCTGGAAAAACACCAATTACCCAAACTAATCAATTCAAATCCTACAGTCAGCAAACCATGCCGGTGCAGTAGCACCCCATAGCACCTATAGCACACCAAAATCTCCGCCACGACCACAGCCAGTCGTCGATCACTCAGTTCGCTCGCGTCATATAAATTATTATAAAGACCTCTCAGCGCCGCTAATGTCCCCAACAATAACAAGATGCCAAGACAGTTCCATATTCAACCAGAGCCAGAAAAAACAGCGCAGCAAAATTTATAGGAAGCTACATCAAGCTCAGAACAAGAGTATTAACAGTTAGTAGGAGAAAATAACGTAAACGAACTTCAAGAAGAATATGTATGGTAAAGCGATACCGAAGAACATAGATATGTCAGAACTTTATTTGTATTCCCTTGCAGAGGGTATTATAATTTCAGTCAGAAGTTTGCAACGCAGAAAAGGAGACGTTTCCGGCCCTATAAAGTATATATATTCTTGATCAGCATCACTACTAGGGTCGATCTAGCCATGTCCGTTCTCTTCATGAAACTTTCCCAAAAGTTGTCTTTCTATTGCAGGTAGTATATAAGTCGGAACGAGCCGGATCGGACGACTATATCATATAGCTCCCATACGAACAACCGGAAAAATAAATGAATAAAAATATAAATTGCTGTTCTCTAATCTGTTTTTTTAGTTCTTCGACATATAGTAATGGTTAAATATTTCAGAATTTCGGCTTAAATTTCATTAAACTCGGACGACTATATCATTTAGCTCCCATGAAAACAATAAAAATATATATATATTTTTAAATGTATCTTTTCTGTTTTGAAATTTTTTTTAAAATTCTTTTTGACTTATTATTAATTTGACAGTTCAGAACTACGCTTTTAATTTTATTAAAATCGGAAAATGATTTCATATAGCTGCCATAGAAACTATCGAATAACTAAACTGCAAATCATTATAGCCTCAATGTTTTTAAACATAAACGCAAGTAAATCATAATTTTAATGTTTTCAAGAATATTTAGTTTTTGCAATAGCTGCAAGGGTACATGAACTTCGACTTATCGAACTTTGCTTCCTTTCTTGTTTTTAATTTATTTTAAGTTTTTCGACATAAGTAATTGTTAAATATTTCAGAATTACGGCTAAAATTTAATTAAAATCGGACGACTATAACATAACAAAAAAATGTTAAAAATAAATTTTTTTTAAATGAAACTTTTATTTTGTAATTTTTTTTAGAAATGCTTTTTGATTATTTAATTATTTGACAGTTCAGAATTACGCTTTTAATTTTTATTAAAATCGGAAAATGATATCATATATCTGCCATAGAAACACAAAAAATTGAGCTGCAAATCATCATAGCTTCAAAGCTTTTACACATACACGCAAGTAAATCATAATTTTAATGTCTTCAAGAATATTAAATAGCTGCAAGGGTATATGAATTTCGGCTTGGCGAAGTTTGCTTTCTTTCTTGCTTAGAATAACTGGCTTACTCTAATGTAACCACGGGGAACGGAAAAATTCTAAAATTCTTTATCGACACGGGCTCAAATCAAAATTATATTTAAAACCAATTGGTACCAAAACCAAAGCCAAATGAGATCACTTTTTTAGTTAGTTCAGTGGGAGGAGACGTTAAAAAAAACACAACACGCAATACTTAAGCTCGCTAATATTTCGGATACACTCATGAAAACACTCTGAAAAACCTTCCACGGTATTTTGAGCAATGACACAATGAAAAGCCTAGAAGCAAAAATAGATGTGAAAAATTATATATTAATTTTTGGAAATAAACACAAAATTAAAATTCATCAATTAGCGACACAAGCAGTAAATACAATTGTACCGCAAGTCAGTCATATGACCTATTCACAGAGATCAATAATAAAACTCCTCGTACAAAGTCACAAAACAAAACTTTGCAAACACCGATACAAAGTTAGCATACACAGCTAAAGTAGTAGGTGATATCAGAACTTCATCAGATTCCCCAGTTTACGGAAAACATTACCTATACCCAGTATCACTTAAACAGGAAGTAAATAAATAAACAACAGAGATGGTATTATATGACCTTCAAGGTCACCATATAATGCACCAGTCTGGGTAGTTCCGAAAAAATCCGGTCAGTCCGAAAAAAAGTACAGAAAAAAGATTTTAGCTCGGTACCCCATTCCCGAAATTGGAGAAATTATTGCACAGCTTTTCAGTATTAGATCTTAAAAGTGGTTTTCACCAAATACCATTGAAAGATACGGACAAAGAAAAAACAGAATTCGCGGTAAATGTCGGAAAATATAAATTTACGAGAATCCCATTCAATTTGAAAAATTCCCCATCCATTTTTATACCCTTGCAGAGGGTATTATAATTTCAGTCAGAAGTTTGCAACGCAGTGAAGGAGACATCTCCGACCCTATAAAGTATATATATTCTTGATCTTGTCCGTCTGTCCGTCCGTCTGTCTGTCTGTCCGTCCGTCTGTCTGTCTGTCCGTCCGTTTCTACGCAAACTAGTCTCTCAGTTTTAAAGCTATCTGCATGAAACTTTCCCAAAAGTTGTCTTTCTATTGCAGGTAGTATATAAGTCGGAACGAGCTGGATCGGACGACTATAGCATATAGCTCCCATAGGAACAAACGGAAAAATAAATCTAAAAAAATTATAACTTTGGTGTTTTCTAATTTTTCTTCTTTTCTTCTTCGAGATATAGTAATGGTTAAATATTTCAGAATTACGGTTTAAATTTCATCAAAATCGGACGACTATATCATATAGCTCCCATACGAACAATCATAAAAAAAATAAAAAAATATTATAACTTTATTGTTTTTTAATTTTTTTTTAGTTCTTCGAGATATAGTAATGGTTAAATATTTCAGAATTACGGTTTAAATTTCATCAAAATCGGACGACTATAGCATATAGCTCCCATAGGAACAATCGTATAGCTGCCATAGGAACTATCAAATAATTAAGCTGCAAATCATTATAGCTTCAATGTTTTTAAACATACACGCAAGTAAATCATAATTTTAACGATTTCAAGAGTATTTAGTTTTTGAAATAGCTGCAATGGTATATGAACATCGGCTTGCCGAAGTTTGCTTGCTTTCTTGTTCAAAGAGCTTTAGATGACATATTGGGAGATACCATAGGGAAAATTTCCTATGTATACGTAGGCGACGTTATAGTCTTTAGCAAAACTGAAGTAGAGCACGACCAAAATTTGGAAAGAGTATTTTCAAAGCTACAAAACGCAAATATGAGGGTCCACATAGAGAAATGCTATTTTTTCAAAAACGAAGTAGATTGCTTGGGGTACACAATATCAGAAAATGGAGTAAAACCAAACATAGACAACAAAAAAAGCGATTACAAAATTTCTAGTTCCAAAAACATTAACAAATCTCCGTTCCGATTTGGGCATGACAGGTTATTATAGGCGGAAATTTGCAAAACCCCGAACCATTTTCTAAGAGGCGAAGAAGGCCGTATTTATAAGACCAAGTCAAGCAGAACTGCTATTAACTTTAGCAAAGACCCGATTACAGCATTCGAGAAACTAAAAAATACTCTCATCTCCAGGGAGGTTACCTCTGCCTGTCCAGATTTCGGACTTCAAGTTACGCAAGAGACGCAGTATTGGAACAAAATCAGAGGCCTATAACGTTAATTTCGCGCACCCTATCAAAAACTAAAGAGTGGTAATATACACGGGTCACCAACCATTGAGTTTTTCCATTAGTATTAACCATATTAGTAAATAACCATAAGGCTAAGCTTAAATGCTGGAGAGACCTCATTGGCGAGTATAACCACGAGACCCGGCACAAGCCCGGAGTAGCTAGTTTGGTAGCGGACGCGTTTTCCGGGCCACCGCGAAAATAAATTCAATCAGCTCCTCAGCATCAGCCCATAGCGACGAAAGCTCGTCACACAACCTCATATTTTCGGTAGAAGCCCCAGTTACCGTATTTAAAAACCAATTATTTTTACTGACTGCCTACACAGATTCCTATAGTTTCGAAATCCAATTCCTAACATACCACAGACACATAATTTAACAAAAATCTTACACAAAAGAAATACTTATGATATAGCCATTTTAACTAGTAGACATCCGAAGAGGCAATGGGAAAAATTTAAAACATTTACCCTACCTATTTTAAATCAAAAAAATAAAGTTTACTCAAAACGAAATAGACAACGTAACTTCAGAGTCCCAACAAAACGAAATAATTACCCTCGAACATAAACGAGCCCATAGAGGTGCAAAAGAGGAGCAAATTACAAATTTTGAAGAATTATTTTTTTTCCACAAGTTACAAAGAAATCCAAGCAATAGTTCAAGCCTGTCAAACTTGTAAAGAATCAAAATACGATAGACAACAAAGAAACTAAAATAGTGGAAGAAATTTTTAAAAAAGAAAATAACTTTTTTTTACATAGAAGAATAATTGCGTAAGCGCTCTCTTGAACCTTCGAGAACCAGAATGTTAGATGATCAACAATCAACAACTTCAATCAACTAGATGAAAAACTTCTACAACTGCAAGGCTCTTTTATATTACAATACCGAAGAAAAGACGAAGTTTAGAGGAAGTTCTCTTACTTCAAATGGTCAAGGAACTCAACAATAATAACACAAAAGCGATGAAAAATTAAGAAGCAAGGCAACCATAGAATCTTCCGTTAGCAACGGATCCGCCATCATCCTACTACTACTCATAATAGGACCGATCATGGAACTCCTACAAAGACGTAGGTCAACAGAAAGTGCACCAGCTTCCGTGCCAGAAACGCAAGAAAAGCCCACGAATTTCGGACCTGTACTCTACTATGTTGTTACCGAGGACAGCCGCGTTTAAGGAGGGAAGAGTTCACACCCAAAATAATACAAATTCCCAGACAGAAGAAAAGAGTAAGTATTGATTGCACAGCAAACAGCAATGCTCAATAAAGTTCAAACGAATTTAGTCTTCCGTTGGAGCGGTGCGTACAAAACAGGCGTTGTACCAGGCGTTGAACCAAGCGTTGAACCAGACGTTGAACCAGGCGTTGAACCGGGCGTTGAACCAGTCGTTTACCCAGACGTTGAACCTTGAGTTGAGCCTGGAGTTCAACCATGCGTTAAACCAGGTTAAATCAGCCATATCCGTCTATCCGTTTCTACGCAAACTAGTCTCTCAGTTTTAAAAATAACTGCTGAAATTTTCTTAAAAATTAGCTGTTTTTTAACCTTAGGATCTTCAAAATATAGTCATGGTATATTATTTTAAAATTACGCGTCAAATTTGAATAAAATCGGACGACTGTATCTTATAGCTCCCGTGGGAACGGTCTAATAATTTAATTGATGATTTCAATATAGCTGCAATGCTTTTAAACAAATACTAAACGTATATTATATGATATTTAGATGTTTTAAAGAATATTTAATTTCTCCTATATTTGCAAGGGTATATAAACTTCAATTTATTTTTTCCGTCAATGGATTTACTCTTTATCTGGCTTTTGGGTTACAACTAAAACCGATGCGCAAGTTTTATCAGAGGATTCGCACAAACTGTAGTGGCGAAATCGATCAATAGCATTTGATGTTTAGCAATTAACCAGACGAGGCTTCTATTTGTATTCTTAATTGTGGTGCCCAACGAGATTGTCCTGATCAAAGTATCACAAAATTAAAATGGGGAAGGGATGGATAAGGACCATCAACAAGGAGGAATACGGCGATGTGGCGGCCAAGCTGGGCATCAAACCAACCGGAACCGTGAAAAACATGCTGAAAAACGTTTTCGGATTTTGGAGACGAGAAGACAACTAGAGTTCCTGGAGCAGGTAGAGTGGTGTTTAATAACCTATGGAATGAACATCAACCAAATTCGCAGGTAGATATGCAAACCCTGATACATTCGTCCCTACGAATGGAAGAATGGAAGAAGAACTTGGACACCGTTTTAACACTGGCAGACGAATTCGAGGAACTAAATCAGCAGAGAAAGGAAATCCAGTGGGAAAAATTACCAAAAATTCCGAAACTGCAAGGCGTGATACGCTGCAACGAACTGATTTTGTTCAATCTGCGCGCAACGAATATCGTGCGGCTGGCTCAGAAAATGTATGTGTTCGTCCCACCAAATTTATATAAACGTGACTGCCATCAAAAACCGATCTTTATTCGTCGACTTGACCCTCGACCTGGGACGGATAATGACAAATAGGTAAAGTTATCGCCTTCTTCACCGATCCCGGATGAACACTCTCCTTCCCTCGTTGATTCTCTAGGTGGCTCTGACGTTGACACATCGGGATGCTTGTGTTTCCTTCTGATGCCGTTGGCTTGGCGGCTATCAGGGCTTAGGGATGCTTCACCGGTCTCAGACTATGGTAAGCAGGCACTGTTCTCCCAGGGCACTCCTTTCGCAGCCGCAGCCTCCTGTCCCTTGCTCTGCCCCGACCACTCGCGTCGAATGCTCAATTTTTACCTGACGGCTTAGGCGAACGCCGGAAGTCTGATCCAAACGCTATTTTCTAGCTTTAACCATACAACATATAGACTGGTCATTTCATATAACGAATTCGGACACAAAAAAATTGAAAGGGGGAGGCCCCCGGGCTCTCAGCAGCAGACCTCTGCACTTCGTGTGCATTCGGGTTTTTTGCTCTCTCATTTTTATGTTCGCGCACCCAATGCACGAGTTCAGTCGTTCAGTCGCAGAGAGGCGCTTTTTGAAGAAGGCTGCTCTGCGCTTGAATTGGTCTTTGTATGTATGCGTGATCATGCATTCTCATACACGGGAGCATGTGTGCGTTTATTTCATTTCGGCGCATCAAGAATATTTTGTCTTTTGCCACTTTTCAGACTTGGTACCCTAAGAATATGGGCGTATTTACTATTGGGTTATGATAAAAATATGAATATTATATGCTAAAATATATTTTACAATATTTCAGCATACATTTTATTTTGGTTTATAAATTCAAATCAGTGGTTGCAGTAAAATGTTTTACATATATGTATGTATTCGAATTAATTGAAAACAGTCCACTGAGATGGGAATAGGGCTGATCGCAGTCGTGTCACTTAAATATCCGACTGCTCTTCAGTGGTTGAAAAAACTTTAAACTAAATCAGCTCGCGGGTATCTGGTCCTGCTCCTTGCTGGTTCGTGCAGGACCAGACGCAGCGCGGTCTTTGGCTCTCGGTATTCGGTCAACTGCCGCTCTCGGACTCTGGCGGTGAACTACTGGGTTCTCAACGCATACGCCTTATGAGACGTCAGCCGATCAAACACGAGTCCTACTTGGCTAGTCACACCAGGACCTGTACACCTTTCGCAGGGCGATCTGGCATACGCCTGACTTTGCCAATACGATCATTGTAGCAAGGCAGATAGCTCTTGAAAACACGGTTCCTTTGCGAAGGACTCTGCAACTCTGCCTGATACGCCGGGCAATACGCTAGGATCAAATCGAGACAGAGCGTATCAAAGCGCCATGACTTAGCCGTGTGATGCTTTAAGGACCTAAGCTACCTGTGTCTCAATCGGACACTTCAAAGTCTAAGTCCCGAACATCTCGACGTAGCGATCCTGCTCTTTGATTCTTCATGTTGTTTCACTGATTACTGGTTCACTGATGGCTGATACTTGTTAAATGGTAATAAACAACTGATCCAGCTTCCTACTCTCGGCATGGTCAGGGCGAGAAATCTGTCTGTTTGCGCACAAACACGAGTCCTACTTGGCTAGTCACACCAGGACCTGTACACCTTTCGCAGGGCGATCTGGCATACGCCTGACTTTGCCAATACGATCATTGTAGCAAGGCAGATAGCTCTTGAAAACACGGTTCCTTTGCGAAGGACTCTGCAACTCTGCCTGATACGCCGGGCAATACGCTAGGATCAAATCGAGACAGAGCGTAACAAAGCGCCATGACTTAGCCGTGTGATGCTTTAAGGACCTAAGCTACCTGTGTCTCAATCGGACACTTCAAAGTCTAAGTCCCGAACATCTTGACGTAGCGATCCTGCTCTTTGATTCTTCATGTTGTTTCACTG
Source organism: Drosophila elegans (assembly GCF_018152505.1). Lineage (NCBI taxonomy): Eukaryota > Metazoa > Arthropoda > Insecta > Diptera > Drosophilidae > Drosophila > Drosophila elegans. Next base: position 49,096 of record NW_024545767.1, on the reverse strand, counting down.
ATTACTGGTTCACTGATGGCTGATACTTGTTAAATGGTAATAAACAACTGATCCAGCTTCCTACTCTCGGCATGGTCAGGGCGAGAAATCTGTCTGTTTGCGCACTTCGCGCTGTTATTTAATTTAATTTACTAGTTGTAGGGCGAGAGCGGGAGCCAATAAAGCTTTCGTTCGTTCGCTCTTGCAAATTCGCCCCGTCTCTCGTCACCTTAGCATAAGTTAGGTTCTAAGAGAAATTATTGAAACATTAAATTAAGTGATCATCTGTACTCCATTGAAATCTGTCCCTTTCGTTGTCGCAATTTCGCTAAATTTTATAAAAGTTATTTTCGCAATTTAAATCCGTCGAATCCAAATGCAGTCACACAAGTTCGCGTTTCGTTTATACAAACTAGTATTAGATTTTCATGGTGACCCCGACGTGATCGCAGCAGTGTTCGCGATTTTTTTACCACATGTTTTCGGTAAAAACTAAAACAATTACTAAACAAACGCACACAAGCAAATTAATCGTGTCGGTTCGGCTAAAAAATTAACAAGTTTAAGCTTCCGAAATAAATTTCGTCGTTGGACCTTTCCTCCGTTCCTTTTGATGTTGCCCAAGCCATTTTTTCGTCGCTGCTGTTCTTTAATTGTGTAATTTGCCTGCTGCCGCTGGAATATGGATTTAAAAAAGGAAGTTGCAATTGTCGAATCGGCCAACCAGGTATAGAGTGCTAAAAATTTAAAGTTAATCTGTGGCGATTCGTTAATTGTGTTTTGGCCCATCGTAAAACTCTTTGCATTCGTGTAAAAATCGGTAGATAGTGAGCTTTCTGACCAAGAAATAAACTTTGCATGTACTAACAATCAAAATTCTACAATAAACCTAATAGTTTTCGAAATATATCGCGTTGGATAATAAACACGCATATAAAATACTCATCGTTAAGTAGTAACCACCAGTTTAGGGTATAAAAAAAGTGAAAATTGTGAAAAGTGTAGTTCTCAAAAATTAGCGGCAAAAAAACCTCATTACGCTTGAGCTTTAGCATTAGCTCCCCTACAGTGCGGTATATTACTGTCGGAGGGTTTATAGAAAACGTATAAAAACCCTATTTAGATTTTTTTGCTGTACTTCTTAGATTATTGAACAAATAAATAGTATTTATAAAAATAAATATTTAACACCTCTTCGATACCAACAAAAATAAATACAAATAAACGCAATATCGACACTTTTAGTCTACAAAAAATTTCCCAGCCTTCATCGCATCCACTTGGGAGCGAATGTGAGGCGGTTCTCAACAGGCGATACCAACGTAGGCTTCCAATCCTATAACTGTTCAGCAGATTAACCTTAAAGAAGAATGGAAATAACGTTTGTCACTGCCAGGAAGGACCCTGTTCAATGCGTGTATTGCGACTCGCCTGAACATCAAATGGGAAACTGGACTTCCTTCGCAGCCCTAACAGTGCAGTAAAGATTCGATTTCACTAAAAGAGCCCCCCTAATGCATTAACTCCTTAAAAAAGGGTCACACGGTCAAAAAATGCAAATCGAACAGATGTAGAGAGTGCAATTCCTTACACCTCCTGGCACCCCCTTCTCAGCCCACGCACATGTAGTAGATTCCATCCACTTCGCATGTTTTGCATGCGACTGTATCGGATCGAGTCATTCTTGAAACTGCTGTTGTGAGCGTTCATACAAAAAGTGTCGAGTTTGTATTATCTCGAACGTTGCTCGACTCTTGTGAAGTCGCGAGTAGGGAACAGCCAGTTGTCGTCCGATTTTTGGATCCTGAAAAATATTTCTGGTTATCATCCGGATCAAACGGTGAATACCAGCGGGTGAAGTGTGCCTGAAAATATTCAGTTGCCAGATCTATTCTACTTCAAGCCCCAAAAAAAAGATATGATTATCGGCGCTGATACGTTCTTTGAACTTTTGTCTATTGGCCAGATAAAGCAGGAGCCTGAACTTCCCATCTTACAAAAGACAGTTCCCGGCTGGATAGTGTGAGGGAGATGTGCCTCTGAAAATAAAGTAAAGCTGCAGGAGGAAGCGTTGGAGTCCATTGACACAACACTGCAGAAATTTTGGTCTGTGGAGGAATTGCTGCCCAAGGCTAATAGCCTAATTCCATTGTCGCATTAGTGGACTTTTTAAATGTGCCTGATTCCATTGGCGCATCAGCATTTAGCTAATGCTACTCCGACATGTAAGTGGCACGAATCTGGGCTTGTTTACTTTTGAATTTTGGCAAATCCAAAAGAAATTAATTAAAAATAATGAATATGAGTGAGTTTACTCAACTCTTTAATGCTCAGCAGAACATCCATAATGCGATCGAGGCATTTGCCAACTTGGACGACAAGGAGGAGAGATGCTACTGCGTTGTTATGACGGGTTTGCAATGGAGACCACCACAGTTATGTGGGAGTTATTTTATGCCAGAGATCCAGCAGTAGTGCATTGTAGTGAGTAGAATTTGCAGCGTACGCTCAAGGTTTCAGTAATTTTTATACAAAATAGATTTCATATTCAAAAGATATCAATAATTGCGCCAGCCTTGCATATAGTGGTGCCTCGAACAAAATATCGTTAAACATTGGTATTTTCCGGTATTTTTCCTAATAATCGCATTTATTTTAAATGCGGCATTTACCCTTATGGGATTCCCTGTGTAAATAAATGCGCATTTGGCTAAATGCGTTTTAATGCGTTATTGGAATCAGGTTATAAAGTCCATACTCCTGAGCATCAACTCTGTTAACAACACTTTGAGAAAAATACTCAAAGATTTTCTTTTGGTAGATTTTCGGTTCGGTTGCCGTTCAAATTTGACCCAAATACTCTTGGTTCATCATAAGAAGTTGGGAAACGTAGATTTTTGTTGCTGGACAGGAAATTGTCAAAGGACCCTTTGCTGAAGAAGATGTGTCTTGAATTCACTTATCCTCCACCAATGACGAAATTCCGAATACTCCGCGCTATTTCATTCCGCACCAATGCGTGAGAGTAGTTTTCGATGTATCGTGCCGTACTTCCACGCAGGTAGCGTTGAATGACATCTCTATGGTAGGCCCATTTATCCAAGGGGAGCTGTACTCGACTCTGCTACGGTTTAGAATGCATAAGTTTGCCCTTGTGGCTGACGTCAAAAAGATGTATCGCCAAGTGATGGTGGACGAAGCTGACCGAAACTTTCGGCTCATGGTATGGAGACGAGATCCTTCCCTGAAAATCTTTATGTTAAACACAGTTACGTATGGAACTTCGCCAGCACCTTTTTTGGCGATTCGGTGTTTAGCGCGGCTAGGAGAGATGGCAAAAGTAACTCATCCAAAAGCCGCAAATGTTATTCAGAATGATTTTTATGTAGACGACTTGCAATGTCTTTTGCCCAGAGTTATCCGAATCTGATAGCGCTGTAATGCCACTTAGGCAGACTCAGATGTAACTAAGACCCTTGGCGTGGTTTGGTTACCGTTCAAGGATTACTTTCAATTTCTGTTGGATGACATTTTCCTGAATCTTCGCGGGACAAAGTGAAATATTTTGTCGGCGACAGCTCGACTCTTCTACCCACTTGGCCTCTTGTGTTCGTTTGTCGTCAACGCAGATCCACAAGTCCCGATTCAAATACATGGTTTCGCTGACGCTTCCAAGTGTGCGTATAGAGCGTGCAACTACGTTCGTACTCAAACTGCAGGTTTGAAGGTTTAAATGTGTCTTTATTGACCGCCAAATCGAAAGTAGCGCCCCTCAATACAAAAACTTACCTCGCCTTGAGCTGTGTGCAGCTCACCTTTAAGCAGATCTCTATAATCGTGTCGAGCTAGTTCCATTGAGAATGCTTTCCTATAGACAGACTCCGATATCACTTTACACTGGATCAAAACCCATCCCTCGTCGTTGTCGGGTTTTGTTTCGAACCGGGTTGCAGAAATTTAGTAGTGGTCGGAGAAAGCAATTTGAAGACACGTTCCCACAAAAGTGACGTAGAGGAGCTTACAACGTCGATTTGGTTCGGTGGGAATTCGTTCTTGCTCGACTCAGAAAATAATTGGCCTGTAATGCCGGCTGATGTAGTGTCGATAATGCTACGCAAATCGGCACTATCTCTCGTAGTCAGCCCAGAGCCAAAGTATACGCTTCAGAAAATAGAGTCCTTTTCGTCGCGCCTGAAGCTTTTGAAAGTGTTCGTTTAGGTTTTCCGTTTTATTCAAAGGTGCAGAAAGGCGTCGAGCCCTTTGAAAAAAGTATTTCGCCAAGAGCCCTGGATTTCGCTTTTGAGAAAATTGTCGAAGTTATCATATTTCACGAATTAAGGGACGACATAAGTAAAATTCAGAAAAATAAACCGGTAGCAACGAGTATTTAAAAGTTAAACCCTTTTCTTCAGGTGTTTTCTTCATTGGTGTTCCTCGACATTGCAACGAGTTGGGGGTCGGTTATTGAATGCTCCTATCCCGTACAAAGCCAAATTTCCGTTGTGGCTGTCTAAAAGCTCACAGTTCGTCAGATCCTATATGTCATACCAGCACGTTACAAATTGTCACGCTGGCCTATGAGCTCTAGTAAGTCGTGTGCGCGAGAAAATATGGCTTATGCTCATGCTTAAGCTTATGCTCAAGAAGTCTGTCGACGAACAGTTCGGTCTTGCATGCGCTGCTTTCGCTGCAAGCCGCAACTCTTGACGCAAATTATGGGGAACTTGCCAGCAGATAGACTTCGAGTCACGGCAGCCCTGCCAGAAACTTGTCGAAGGATGAAGATGCCGCCAAGTCAACAGAAGAACAAGTCGAGTGTAGCTGGATAAGGGACATGCGGGATAAAATATCTCAGAATCCACATAAATATCCGTACTATTTAGTGGAGGGTCACCAGCTGTACCGTTACATTCCTCACAGAGTGGGCAACGATGGTAATAGCATGAAAGCTGTGCGTACTAACCGGATCGAGGCAGCGAGTCATCGCCGGACACTTGGGCAGCCGGAAAACGATTGCGAGGGTGGCAGCGAGGTCCCATTGCCAGGGTGTGCATCGCGATATCAGGAAGTATGTGCGAATCTGTGAATGCAGCCTCAGATACAAGCTTTATCAGCTTCAGGCGGCCGGGAAAATGCTCACCCAGATCACAAAGAAGCCCTGGGCCAGAGTATTTACCGATTTTGCCGCAGACACCGTTACCGGCCAACACATACGTGTGCAAGTTCCGAAGGAGGTGTGTACACGAAGGGCGAGTCTCGTTACCGGGAATGCGCGGAGGTCTTGTTATATACGCACGCAGCAGCAAGGTTGATCAGGTTAAGCACAAGGAGAAGGGTAGCGGGCCGCATCACGCAGACGCGGGTGGCACCCTTTTGGCTGCTCAGGGCCCGGAGGCCTGCATCGAGAGCAGCAGTCGCGGAGAGCGATTGGCAGCAGCAGCTGGCCGTCGGTGTTGCGACCGCTGAGTAGACCACCCCACCAGCACTGCCGTGGAGGCCATCGACTGGCGACGCCCACCGCCGAGGAGGCACCCGCGTGATCCACTCGGCAGGGTCATCCGAAAGGCCGAAAGGTCGCAAGTGCAACAGCGGAGGAGTCGCACGAGGTCCGGGAACCGACGGAGGAGCTGGAGAAGGGGACATGGTAGTACCCGGCGCCGGTGGCGCCACCCCCGAAATTCGCAAGGCAGGTCTCCGGAGTAATCGAGCCCTGCCGAGAGGTCAAATGAAGTCGGATGACGCCGAGCACTGTTCCGAGGTTCCTGATAAGAATTGTGGACGATAGCTCTCCCTCGGACTCTTCCTGTCCCTTTCTGTACACCACACTCTTTAGGCTCACTACCGTTTGTTTCCTTCAAACAAAACACTGGCCTTTTTGCTGATCGAACCTCGACTTTACCGTTTGGTCTATTAGTGCCTAAACCCGACAAAAAATGCATCCACACCCAACCCGTCTTCTGATTATTTAAATTTGTTTAAATTTAAAATACAAGTTTATGTTCCTAACGGTTAAAAAATGCTTCTTATCCAAGTTATAATCCAAAAGTTTGCTGTTGGAATTTGGGCTTGCCAACAACAAGTTTGATCAAACCGTCCGCTCTAACTTCGAACACATTGATTCAAAATTTTACGCCTATACGCCACTGTGACTTTTGATGGTCGCTTTGCAAAACCTTACGGACCATCTTTGAAAGATATGGTAAATGGTGGATCGTGCTCGGTGGGACTAGGCCATTAGACTTATAAATCTGTTTCAATAGAAAATGTTTTCCCAAGTTAAATGGCTTTATAATTACACAAACAAAAACACCTCTTTACGAGATAAAATTAACGTGACGATCGCACCTATAACTCCAATAAATTCTGATAACAGATTTTGTGACGACTATTTTTTATTTTGCCAACAAAATTTACCTTTTTTTATTCAATTGTAATCGTTTTGTAATCGGCACGAAGCAGCGTGTCGTGAATAAAAAACAAGAAAGGATGTAAACTTAGTTAAGCCGAAAGTCCATATACCCCTACAGCTATTTTCAAAATTAAATATTTTGATTTACTTCCGTATATTTTAAAAGCATCGATGCTATGATTATTTGTATCTCAATTATTCGATAGTTTCTATGACAGCTATACGATATCTTTTCTGATTTTAATAGACTTAAAAGCGTAGTTCTCAACTATCAAAATATTAATAAGTCAAAAAAGATGTTTAAAAAAAAAATTACAAAATAAAATAAAAAAAATTACAAAAAATTTTTATGAATTTTAAACCGTAATTCTGAAATATTTGACTACTATATGTCGGAAAAATAAAAAAAAAAAATTAAAAAGCATCAAAGTTATAATTTTTGTATCCTATAATTGTCCGATCCGGCTCGTTCCGACCTATATACTACCTGCAATAGAAAAACAACTTTTGGGACAGTTTCATGCAGATAACTCTAAAACTGAGAGGCTAGTTTGTGTAGAAACGAACGAACAGACTGACGGACAGAGGGACATGGCTAGATCGACTCTTCTATTGATGCTGATCAAGTATATAAAGGCTGATTTTTTAAGAGCTTTCCTACTTTAAAAACAAAATAATCTTGATTTGAATCGATAGTATGTCAATATAAATGAATGCTTTAAGATAATTTCATTTAAATGCTCCATCCGCTAAGTCCATTTCTGCCAGTATCTCGCTCATGAAAGCTTAGATGTTGGCTTCCAATGCTCCAATTGTTACGGGCTTGTCCCTATAGACATGAGCCTTGACATGACACCAAAATTATCTAACGGCGTTAGATACAAGTAGTGAAGTGACAGAGTCCCGATTGCTGTGAACGGCACCGAATTAATAATCCAAGGTCTCCTTGGACACTGGCCGCTACAGCTACGATGTTTTCTTCATTTCGCACATTAAATAAGCGTGTTGATGGCTTAATGTCCAACAAGGTAAATTTAGTGCGAAATTTCATTACAACACCCCGAATTGCCGACAGAGAAGGTCGCCGAAACTGTTCATAAAGTGGAAGAAGCGCGCGATGAACTTCCTTAACCGAGCACTCATTTTGATAATAAAATTCAATAATTTGCAACCTATGTTCGTTTGTTAAACGATTCATGGTTAAATTATAAGCCTATCTGAAAATATTAACCAGAGTTACAAACTAGGGCTGTCAAAAAAAAAGGAAAGTAAAAAAACACCATTTATATACTTTATAAATTGGGAAATGTCTCCTTGAATGCAAGGGTTTAAATAGTAATTTGATATTAAAGTGCACTATGACAGGAGCCGACCTCATGTTAATTAAAAATTTTTTTATGTCTCTAGTACCCTAAAACATCGCCTTAAAACGCACGTACAATAGAAAAACGTTCTCATTTCAAAAATTTTCAGTTTGGTGCCGGTGAGACGGTCACAAGTAAGACCACTCTGCCTATATGAATAGGTGTGTGGCTTAGTATTTATTTCAGCTCGTTATATACGTTAGCTATATATAAATAGTATTTAGTGGCGTTAGCAGAGGCCTTTACAATAGTAGGCTTTAAGAGTATTTTAACAGTAGTAACATAAAAATATCTTAAAAATAAATACTGAGTATGTTAACAGGTTTTTTTAAAATACTTGGAACTGTGACTAAACACGACAATTTATCGCTATCGAAATATTCTTATAGAAATAGTTGGCTTTAAGAGCTTTGTTTAACAGTGTTAACATAAAAAATAAATGCTGAATGTTTTAACAGGTTTTAAATACATGGAATTGTGACTAAACGCGACAAATTATTACTATCAAAATATTCTTATAGGAACTGTTAACTGTGAGGTGTGACCAAAAATGCCTGAGTATCGATGTCAAGAGTCACTGCCGCGAATATCGATAGTGGCCTTAGTGACCCGATATCGCGGCATGACAATCGAAAAAAGCCAGCATGGCTGGTTTGTTTACATTTTTAGAATTTACAAGTTTGCTAATAAAAATTTTCTTTTCAGGTATTTCGCGGCTTTCTGCCAACAGGATTTGGAGTTGCCGCATCCACAGGAAGACGTCCAGTGTTGATGGAGGTGTACCAGCCAGCGGAGTCGGCGGAGTTAAGTAGCAGCCAGTTTCCAATCCACAGGGGAGAAAGTATCGTCAGAGTTTTTTGCACGCTGTAACTTACAAGTCCTTTCCTCTCGTACTAGGGGTGGTTGTTGCAGCACGTGTCAGCCTCATTCAAAGCCTCTGGAGAGTCCGGATTAATGTGGTTGGATACAGCCAGCTGTAGATTAGCGACGCCAACTTCAGGAGAGTCCACCGTCGGTTGTTGGCTAATTTGCCACTGAGTTTGCTGTGAATACTGGATGCACACTGACCCCAAGGGAGCAGTGGCAGAAGGAGCTGGTCCAGCTGGATGTGATAAGGACTCATGAGAGCAGGAGGCGCTAATCAAGGATGTAGTGGAGACCAGTTCTTTAGCGACTTCAAAACAACCCGAACCAGTGGCCGCGGAGGATCCAGTAAAGTCAGCTCGGGGCAAACCAGTTGTAGAGCATTCAGCAGTACTGCCCAAGGAGTCCAGAGGTGCAGAAACTGGAGTGTCGTTGTAAACAGTGCGTTTTTGTACGTGTGGTCGCATGTTACTAATTAAAGTCTTTTTTCCCTCGCCAGGTGGAATCATCTCGTCTATCTGCAGATTTGACCGCTTGTCTGCGTTGGAGCCGGAGCCCGCAGCTGTACCGGATTCAGCTGATGAGTTTGGAGAGTCCGGGCTAGCGCTGCTGTTGTTTTTTGGCGGCAGCAGATTTCGGAGCATAGAATCCAGTACCAAGGGAGATTGCAGTCAGCTGTTGGAGAGTAGTTTGTCGCAGTTCCTGTGTGTGATGAGTCCAGTTTGGCCCCATTTCTGTTGTCCCAGACAGCGGGCGAGCTATAAAGGCTTCGAGAACGCTTGGAGCTGCAGCTTGGTGATGAGTAGTGGGCGAGGGTGGAACAATTTGGTGATACTCTTCTCTCACACCAGGAGTGAGTAGCACCGCCGCATCAGTTGCTGCCGACGATTCCAAGGGATCCGGATTAGCGCCGTCAATGATTTGGTCGAGGGGCAATCTTGGAGCAGCATCACTGTTGGTGTGTGGACATCTAGGAGTGACCTTCGTTGAAACCTGTAAATTTGAGTGAGAAAAATTAGGGGTGACGGCCATGGTTTTTTGGACCGCCACAGATAAATCTGTATCATATGAATCTAATAGTTCTTCTTCCAGGTACAGTTTCAGCCTGTTCAGGCCAGCTTGAAGCTGCTGCTCTGGAGTTGGCGTGCGGACCTCGGATGGTAATAGCGGGCTCATAATAAGCCTCTGGATGTACTCTGGCTGAAACCTGATGATATGGGCCATGTCTACACGGCTAATCGTGCCACTCCTGACTGACCGTGACATGTTGTTGACCCAGTCCATCGACGGCCTTTCCTGGGGTACGCCGGTCGCTAACGCTAGTGCCTGTTTTTGCCTAGCCTGGCTTTCACGTTGTTCTATGCGCAGCTGTGCTTGCTGTAGATTACGCTGTTCGTGTTCTTGTTGTTTAAGGCGAATTAGAGTTGGAATTTGCTGCTGGTGTGTTGCCGGTTGCTGTAGCAGTAAACGCCGCAAAGGCTCAAAATGTTTTTCAAGTTGTTTCGAGTAAATTGGCAAGTCTTGGTTATCCGGAGTAAATAGATTCAAGAGAAGATTTCTCATTTCTGTGTTCGGGTGTGCAAGGAGTGAGTTGGCAAGCCTGCCACTGGCTTCGTCAAATACTTCTTGCACAGCCTTCACGTTGTAAAGGCTTTGAATGTCCTTATTCCTTGTATAACGGCCGGCTTGCACAGTCCAGCGTAGCATTTTGTTGTGTGACACCTCTATTTTACCAAATTGTGTTTTTGAAACCAGTGGACCCCAGACAGGGAGTGCGTACTGCCAGGTTGGCGCGATTAATTGTTTATATAGTAGTGCTTTGCTTGAAGCTGGGAGCTTGCTCTGCTTACCCAGGATCCAGCTCAAACCATAAACAGCAGCTCGCACCCTGTTTGATAACTGGGTGGTATGGTGATTTAATTTTAGCCTCCTATCTAGTAAAAGTCCTAAATAGCGATGCTTAAATTGGTTTTTTATTTTAGTACCACGTATAGTTGGGGCTGTTGGTCCACGTAAAACCGAAACAGCACGATTTGCAAACATAATATGGACTGTTTTGCTTTCGTTTAGGGTAATACCCCAAAGTGACGCCCAGCTTGTGATTTCAGAGAGATACTTGGTATTCGTGTCAATTGCTATATGAGCCGCCTTGTCCGTACACATAATGACAGCGTCGTCTGCATAAGTTGAAAGTAGCATGGATTTATGGTCAGCTTGCTCAGTAAAAAGTGTCCGTCCGACAGAAGTAGGAAGCGGCATGTCGGCAGTGTAAATCGTGTAGAGAATAGGCCCTAGAACACTGCCTTGAGGAACGCCCGCAGTCATTTTACCAATTCTGGACTGATGTCCGTTATAGCCATTTACAACAAAAGTGCGATTTGTTAGATAACTTTCCAGGGTTCTCAGGAGGTAGTACGGTAGCAGTTTAGCCAGCTTTAAAAGCAGACCGTGATGCCATACGCGGTCAAATGCTTCGCTGACATCAATGAAAACGGCAGAGCAGTATTGCTTTTTTTTAAACGCTTTTTGTATAAATTGCGTAACCCTAAACAGCTGCTGTTCCGTATTATGCTCTTTTCTGAACCCAAATTGGTGGGAGGGGACTGCTTCCTCAAAGTCCTTACTCTCAAACATTCTTCTCATGAGAAGCGCCTCAAATATTTTAGAAAAGCCAGCCAAAAGGCTGATTGGTCTGTAAGAGTTAACGTCATGATGACTTTTACTGGGTTTTTTAATCATAGAGATATACGCACATTTCCATTTTGATGGAAAGTGACCAAATCTTAATATACAATTGAAAATATACGTAATAAACATTACAGCCTTGTGAGGAAGCTTTTTAATTAGGCAGTTTTCGATTCTGTCACCCCCAGGTGCCTTTTTGTTCTGTAATAATTTGATCTCCTTGTAAGTTTCTGATGGCGCAATCGGCCTGAACCGCAATTCCGCAACAGGATGGTCTCCCCCATACTCCTCCCTGTGGAGCCATGTAGCCCTTGAAATTTGCCCTTTTTGTTTGATAATCTCCTTTGCTTCAGAAAGTATATTGTCCCTGTACTCTATAGAGGTTGATAACTTAGGTTTAAACCTTTCCTCTAGATGATTAACAAATGCTTCAGTCTTTTCCTCATTTGACTTTGTCCATACAAAGTTTTCCCCAACGTTGCCATTACCACCACAATTAGTTTCTTGTATTTTAAGAGGCCAGTTAGGCTCCGGTTTTCTTTTGAACCGGTTAACTATCCTCCATAGCTTATGCATCCTATAACGATCATTAGGATCGATATTATTAAAGATCTTGTTATTTATTTTGATTTTCTCTTCCTGCACGGATTTTGAAAATGTACGACTTGCTTGTTGGTAAATTCTTCGATTTTCTGGCGTAGGCCTAACCATGAAGTTTTGCTTGCTAATATTTTTCTGGTCTAGCTGCAGTTGAAGTCGCTGGCTAAGGATGATTTGTCCTGGTCGAAGGTTTGGGCGCGAGTTATTTTGGGACGCTGCCGCAGCCGCGCAGTAGATTTTATTATATAGAGAATCAATAACAAGTTCGATATCATTTCCTGATGAAATTTCTGTATTTAAGTGAATGGAATCAGATAGGATGCGTTGAAATTTTTTAACATTCGCCCTAGGTGGCAGGAGTCGACGGTTTTGAGCACCATTTTCAAAATGTCCTTCTACAGCCAGCTCAATAAAGATAGGAAGATGGTCAGATTGTAGATCTACTACTGAGTGAGTGCGAAACCTATCACTAGGTATACCTAGATAGACCGCAAAATCGATTGCAGATGGCATTTTCCTACTGTCGAAAGGGTAGTGAGTGGCACCCCCAGTTGCCAGTATGTTTATCTGATTATATGAATGAATTGAACGCAAGAGGTTCCTGCCTCTTGCACAGGATCGAACGCAGCCCCACCAGGGGTTTTTGGCATTCCAATCCCCGCATATGATGATTTTTGAGCTATTCGATAATTTCTTCATGTGAGCGAAGAACATGTTGAAGTGAACTTCTGACCATTTGTGCTGGGGTGGCAAGTAGACTGGAGCAACGACTATCTGTTCCCTATTAGCAGTTGTGATGAGTAACGGGCAACTTTGAATGCAGTCTTCCATTATGGGTTGTAGAGCAATATGTCTGAGGTTAGATTTTATAAAAACGGCCGTACCACCACTCCTTTTAGTGGGGTGGGTGGCACTGTATAAAACATATCCATTAAGGTGGACCTCATTATTGGTGGTGGTAAGAGGGTCAAAGTTGCAATGTAGGCGAATTTCAGTAATAATCATAATATCTATTTTATTTTGCTGAATAAAAATTTTTACGTCAGGAAATTTATTACCAAGGCCGCAGGCATTCCAATACGCAATTTTAAGTGATTTGAGTACTGAAACACCTGCATTGGCATTTGTTTGAGTTGGAGTACCTGAGGTATTTCTGGGATTTAGTATCACATTTCTGGCGTTAGGCATGGCAAATTTCATTAACATTTATTTGCCCATTGGATGAGGCAATAAGGAGATTTACTAGTTTAAAGAGGGCATCTACCTTCTTCCCCATTTCACTCACGGCTATCATGTTTTGCTGGACCAGCTGGAGCATTTCCTCAGTAGTAAGTGAGGGGGAGCCAGGGCTAGAACAGGTTTCCTTCAGCGATTTGGGTTTTTGATGGGGCTGCTGCCCGCGCTGCTGGTTGCCACTCGTTGTAGGGGGAGACCTCGCACTGTTTTTCCTGCCGGGAGAAAAATTATTAGGACGGGTTGAAAAAGGATTTTCCCTAAGGCTGCCCTGTTCCGCCTGTAGGCGGGCTTGAAAAACTTTTAAATGATTTTCCGCAGGGTTTTTCGCGGGGACCGTCCTTTGGAGATTTTTCTTGAGTATCTGACTGTAGGTAGCTTTGGAGGGGGTGCAGTGGAGGGGGGTTACGAACTCGCGGAGACTCTACCGGGTATATCCTGGTGCCACCCGAGTTTACCCTGAGAGTTTCCCGCCGCCTGTGCTCCATATTATTATTTTGAGGTACCGTATCCACGGCGACATGCGCACGGTGAGCCAAGAGCCGGGCCTGCGCTTTTTTGTATTCCACGCAGCCCTTGTAACTGGCGACATGGCCCAGTCCACAGTTGGCACACTTGGGATTTGGTACCCTTACTTCTGAGCAATCTGTAGTAGCATGCGGACCCGCACATTTCATGCAGACAAAGTCCCTGCGGCAGTTTGCCTTTGTATGTTCGTACTTCTGGCAGCGGTGGCACATAGCGGGTTCAAGTCTCCTCAGCTGTCGCTCAACTTTCACAACTTGGTTTCCCAATCTAGTGATGCTGAGAACCTTGTCATTTCCATGATCAGCAGCAGGTGCTAGCTCAACCTCAAATAGGTCCAATGGTTTCCGGCTACGTCGATGTTTAATGTTGCTGATATACCGGACAGAGAAGCCCATACCAGTTAGCTGGCGGCGAATCTGGTCACAGGGAGTAGAGTGGTGGATTTGCCTAATTACCACCCTGTATCCACGCTCCGAGCGTCGCTGGAAGGTATGCGTCTGGCATTTCTCCGCCTCCAATTTTGCCAAAACCTGTTGATAAGAAAGTAAATCCTTACACAAAAGTTTAATTCGGTTTCCTTTTAAGCAGGTTAAAGAATATTTATTCCGAAGTCCCTCGATGGTATTAAGAGACTCTACTAGTGGCTGGATGGAAGAAATATTGTGTAAAAATATGGCAGGGATTTTTTCCTCAGGTACAGGGGCATCTCCATGATCCGTAAGAGGTTGCTGGTTTTTGCCTTGGATTGTCTGGCAGGGGGCCAGGCTGTCTTCCTGTACGCTGGCCATGGTAATAGGCGTTTCCGTTACACTCTGGGCATCAATCTGTCTGCAGGGCATATCCTCAGCTACTTCAAAGATGTCCATAACTTCCCTCGTCGCCTTAGACGGGGTGCTGGATACCGGAACAGCACGGGAATGCTTAATAAATGGCTCAACAGATGGATTAGCAGACTCCATTAGTTCAGCCGTCGAAATGGACCTGGTACGCTTTTTGCTGGCAAGCGAGAGAGTGGGCTGCTTCCGTTTGCTGCACTTTGGTCCAGGCTTGGACGCAGGAGCAACTCCGTTAAGGTTAGTTTTATGAGTATGGGTAGATAAAGTATGATTATTTGGTTCATAGTTGTTAGAGTTAATAGCATCCACAGTGAGCTGTTCATCGGGTTTGTTGTTGTTTCCACAGATGAAAGTCATGGATTTGTTACATACGTCAACTACTTTGTCTTTATTTAGCTCCAAAGTTGGCAAGTGAACGTCAGCAATCACAGTAATTTTGTTTTTGCTGGCTTTACCCTGAGTTGGGCTCGGTGAAGAGAGGTAGTCATCACTGCTCAGGCGGCCAGCAGCAGCATTTGAAGGCATTTTTCTCGTTTTATTAGCACACTTGCACTAAAGTTTGGTTAAGTTGCAGTAGTAATTGTGGCTTGGGAACAGTTCGCCTTGCGTGTATTAGTATGTGGTGAGTTTTATTTTTTGGTAATAGGTTTTTCTTATATATTAGCACGCGCGCACCATAGTTTGGTTAGGCTGCACTAGTGTGTGTGACTTTGAAACAGTCTGTGTGTGTCAGCGTGTGGTGAGTTTCGTTTTGGCGCGGAAAAAACACGAATTGGCGCGAGGAAAATTTTTCTGCGTGGGTGCGTTACAAAGTTTTTCACAGCACAAATGCATGTATCAATGTAGACAGTTCACATACACGGTCTGTGTGTGTCAGCGTGTGGTGAGTTCCGTTTTGGCGCGGAAAAACACAAATTGGCGCGAAGAAAATTTTTTCTGCGTGGGTGCGTTACAAAGTTTTTCACAGCACAAATGCATGTATCAGTGTAGACAGTTCACATACACAGGACATAACAATTGCACTAATACATGCGCGTCAAAGTTCACATAAAACATTTTTAACAAGTTAAAATTGGTCAGTAAATTACACGTGCACGTACGAAAAACTTTAATATATTCCGTTTTTTCAGTTTGATTTTTAGTTTTCAGTTTGGTTTTTCATTTCAGTTTGGTGCCGGTGAAATTTTTCAGTTTGGTGCCGGTGAAACGGTCACAAGTAAGACCACTTTTTTCAGTTTGGTGCCGGTGAATTTCAGTTTGGTGCCGGTGAAACGGTCACAAGTAAGACCACTCTGCCTATATGAATAGGTGTGTGGCTTAGTATTTATTTCAGCTCGTTATATACGTTAGCTATATATAAATAGTATTTAGTGGCGTTAGCAGAGGCCTTTACAATAGTAGGCTTTAAGAGTATTTTAACAGTAGTAACATAAAAATATCTTAAAAATAAATACTGAGTATGTTAACAGGTTTTTTAAAATACTTGGAACTGTGACTAAACACGACAATTTATCGCTATCGAAATATTCTTATAGAAATAGTTGGCTTTAAGAGCTTTGTTTAACAGTGTTAACATAAAAAATAAATGCTGAATGTTTTAACAGGTTTTAAATACATGGAATTGTGACTAAACGCGACAAATTATTACTATCAAAATATTCTTATAGGAACTGTTAACTGTGAGGTGTGACCAAAAATGCCTGAGTATCGATGTCAAGAGTCACTGCCGCGAATATCGATAGTGGCCTTAGTGACCCGATATCGCGGCATGACAATCGAAAAAAGCCAGCATGGCTGGTTTGTTTACATTTTTAGAATTTACAAGTTTGCTAATAAAAATTTTCTTTTCAGGTATTTCGCGGCTTTCTGCCAACAGGATTTGGAGTTGCCGCATCCACAGGAAGACGTCCAGTGTTGATGGAGGTGTACCAGCCAGCGGAGTCGGCGGAGTTAAGTAGCAGCCAGTTTCCAATCCACAGGGGAGAAAGTATCGTCAGAGTTTTTTTTTTTGCACGCTGTAACTTACAAGTCCTTTCCTCTCGTACTAGGGGTGGTTGTTGCAGCACGTGTCAGCCTCATTCAAAGCCTCTGGAGAGTCCGGATTAATGTGGTTGGATACAGCCAGCTGTAGATTAGCGACGCCAACTTCAGGAGAGTCCACCGTCGGTTGTTGGCTAATTTGCCACCGAGTTTGCTGTGAATACTGGATGCACACTGACCCCAAGGGAGCAGTGGCAGAAGGAGCTGGTCCAGCTGGATGTGATAAGGACTCATGAGAGCAGGAGGCGCTAATCAAGGATGTAGTGGAGACCAGTTCTTTAGCGACTTCAAAAAAGCCCGAACCAGTGGCCGCGGAGGATCCAGTAAAGTCAGCTCGGGGCAAACCAGTTGTAGAGCATTCAGCAGTACTGCCCAAGGAGTCCAGAGGTGCAGAAACTGGAGTGTCGTTGTAAACAGTGCGTTTTTGTACGTGTGGTCGCATGTTACTAATTAAAGTCTTTTTTCCCTCGCCAGGTGCAAGTATCTCGTCTATCTGCAGATTTGACCGCTTGTCTGCGTTGGAGCTGGAGCCCGCAGCTGTACCTGATTCAGCTGATGAGTTTGGAGAGTCCGGGCTAGCGCTGCTATTGTTTTTGGCGGCAGCAGATTTCGGAGCATAGAATCCAGTACCAAGGGAGATTGCAGTCAGCTGTTGCAGAGTAGTTTGTCGCAGTTCCTGTGTGTGATGAGTCCAGTTTGGCCCCATTTCTGTTGTCCCAGACAGCGGGCGAGCTGTAAAGGCTTCAAGAACGCTTGGAGCTGCAGCTTGGTGATGAATAGTGGGCGAGGGTGGAACAATTTGGTGGTATTCTTCTCTCACACCAGGAGTGAGTAGCACAGCCACATCAGTTGCTGCAGACGATTCCAAGGGAACCGGACTAGCGCCGTCAATGATTTGGTCGAGGGGCAATCTTGGAGCAGCATCACTGTTGGTGTGTGGACATCTAGGAGTGACCTTCGTTGAAACCTGTAAATTTGAGTGAGAAAAATTAGGGGTGACGGCCATGGTTTTTTGGACCGCCACAGATAAATCTGTATCATATGAATCTAATAGTTCTTCTTCCAGGTACAGTTTCAGCCTGTTCAGGCCAGCTTGTAGCTGCTGCTCTGGAGTTGGCGTGCGGACCTCGGATGGTAGAAGCGGGCTCATAATAAGCCTCTGGATGTACTCTGGCTGAAACCTGATGATATGGGCCATGTCTACACGGCTAATCGTGCCACTCCTGACTGACCGTGACATGTTGTTGACCCAGTCCATCGACGGCCTTTCCTGGGGTACGCCGGTCGCTAACGCTAGTGCCTGTTTTTGCCTAGCCTGGCTTTCACGTTGTTCTATGTGCAGCTGTGCTTGCTGTAGATTACGCTGTTCGTGTTCGTGTTCGTGTTCTTGTTGTTTAAGGCGAATTAGAGTTGGAATTTGCTGCTGAAGTGTTGCCGGTGTAAACCTTTCCTCAAGATGATTAAAAAATGCTTCAGTCTTTTCCTCATTTGGATTTGTCCATACAAAGTTTTCCCCAACGTTGCCATTACCACCACAATTAGTTTCTTGTATTTTAAGAGGCCAGTTAGGCTCCGGTTTTCTTTTGAACCGGTTAACTATCCTCCATAGCTTATGCATCCTATAATGATCATTAGGATTGATATTATTAAAGATCTTGTTATTTATTTTGATTTTCTCTTCCTGCACAGATTTTGAAAATGTACGACTTGCTTGTTGGTAAATTCTTCGATTTTCTGGCGTAGGCCTAACCATGAAGGTTTGCTTGCTAATGTTTTTCTGGTCTAGCTGCAGTTGAAGTCGCTGGCTAAGGATGATTTGTCCTGGTCGAAGGTTTGGGCGCGAGTTATTTTGGGACGCTGCCGCAGCCGCGCAGTAGATTTTATTATATAGAGAATCAATAACAAGTTCGATATCATTTCCTGATGAAATTTCTGTATTTAAGTGAATGGAATCAGATAGGATGCGTTGAAATTTTTTAACATTCGCCCTAGGTGGCAGGAGTCGACGGTTTTGAGCACCATTTTCAAAATGTCCTTCTACAGCCAGCTCAATAAAGATAGGCAGATGGTCAGATTGTAGATCTACTACTGAGTGAGTGCGAAACCTATCACTAGGTATACCTAGATAGACCGCAAAATCGATTGCAGATGGCATTTTCCTACTGTCGAAAGGGTAGTGAGTGGCACCCCCAGTTGCCAGTATGTTTATCTGATTATATGAATGAATTGAACGCAAGAGGTTCCTGCCTCTTGCACAGGATCGAACGCAGCCCCACCAGGGGTTTTTGGCATTCCAATCCCCGCATATGATGATTTTTGAGCTATTCGATAATTTCTTCATGTGAGCGAAGAACATGTTGAAGTGAACTTCTGACCATTTGTGCTGGGGTGGCAAGTAGACTGGAGCAACGACTATCTGTTCCCTATTAGCAGTTGTGATGAGTAACAGGCAACTTTGAATGCAGTCTTCCATTATGGGTTGTAGAGCAATATGTCTGAGGTTAGATTTTATAAAAACGGCTGTACCCCCACTCCTTTTAGTGGGGTGGGTGGCACTGTATAAAACATATCTATTAAGGTGGACCTCATTATTGGTGGTGGTAAGAGGGTCAAAGTTGCAATGTAGGCGAATTTCAGTAATAATCATAATATCTGAGTAATTTCTGGGATTTAGTATCACATTTCTGGCATTAGGCATGGCAAATTTCATTAACATTTATTTGCCCATTGGATGAGGCAATAAGGAGATTTACTAATTTAAAGAGGGCATCTACCTTCTTCCCCATTTCACTCACGGCTATCATGTTTTGCTGGACCAGTTGGAGCATTTCCTCAGTAGTAAGTGAGGGGGAGCCAGGGCTGGAACAGGTTTCCTTCAGCGATTTGGGTTCTTGATGGGGCTGCTGCCCGCGCAGCTGGTTGCCGCTCGTTGTAGGGGGAGACCTCGCACTGTTTTTCCTGCCGGGAGAAAAATTTTTAGGACGGGTTGAAAAAGGATTTTCCCTGAGGCTGCCCTGTTCCGCCTGTAGGCGGGCTTGAAAAACTTTTAGATGATTTTCCGCGGGGTTTTCCGTAGGGACCGTCCTTTGCAGATTTTTCTTGAGTATCTGACTGTAGGTAGCTTTGGAGGGGGTGCAGTGGAGGGGGTTACGAACTCGCGGAGACTCTACCGGGTATGTCCTGGTGCCACCTGAGTTTACCCTGAGAGTTTCCCGCCGCCTGTGCTCCATATTATTATTTTGAGGTACCGTATCCACGGCGACATGCGCACGGTGAGCCAAGAGTCGGGCCTGCGCTTTTTTGTATTCCACGCAGCCCTTGTAACTGGCGACATGGCCCAATCCACAGTTGGCACACTTGGGATTTGGTACCCTTACTTCTGAGCAATCTGTAGTAGCATGCGGACCCGCACATTTCATGCAGACAAAGTCCCTGCGGCAGTTTGCCTTTGTATGTTCGTACTTCTGGCAGCGGTGGCACATAGCGGGTTCAAGTCTCCTCAGCTGTCGCTCAACTTTCACAACTTGGTTTCCCAATCTAGTGATGCTGAGAACCTTGTCATTTCCATGATCAGCAGCAGGTGCTAGCTCAACCTCAAATAGGTCCAATGGTTTCCGGCTACGTCGATGTTTAATGTTGCTGATATACCGGACAGAGAAGCCCATACCAGTTAGCTGGCGGCGAATCTGGTCACAGGGAGTAGAGTGGTGGATTTGCCTAATTACCACCCTGTATCCACGCTCCGAGCGTCGCTGGAAGGTATGCGTCTGGCATTTCTCCGCCTCCAATTTTGCCAAAACCTGTTGGTAAGAAAGTAAATCCTTACACAAAAGTTTAATTCGGTTTCCTTTTAAGCAGGTTAAAGAATATTTATTCCGAAGTCCCTCGATGGTATTAAGAGACTCTACTAGTGGCTGGATGGAAGAAATATTGTGTAAAAATATGGCAGGGATTTTTTCCTCAGGTACAGGGGCATCTCCATGATCCGTAAGAGGTTGCTGGTTTTTGCCTTGGATTGTCTGGCAGGGGGCCAGGCTGTCTTCCTGTACGCTGGCCATGGTAATAGGCGTTTCCGTTACACTCTGGGCATCAATCTGTCTGCAGGGCATATCCTCAGCTACTTCAAAGATGTCCATAACTTCCCTCGTCGCCTTAGACGGGGTGCTGGATACCGGAACAGCACGGGAATGCTTAATAAATGGCTCAACAGATGGATTAGCAGACTCCATTAGTTCAGCCGCCGAAATGGACCTGGTACGCTTTTTGCTGACAAGCGAGAGAGTGGGCTGCTTCCGTTTGCTGCACTTTGGTCCAGGCTTGGACGCAGGAGCAACTCCGTTAAGATTAGTTTTATGACTATGGGTAGATAAAGTATGATTATTTGGTTCATAGTTGTTAGAGTTAATAGCATCCACAGTGAGCTGTTCATCGGGTTTGTTGTTGTTTCCACAGATGAAAGTCATGGATTTGTTACATACGTCAACTACTTTGTCTTTATTTAGCTCCAAAGTTGGCAAGTGAACGTCAGCAATCACAGTAATTTTGTTTTTGCTGGCTTTACCCTGAGTTGGGCTCGGTGAAGAGAGGTAGTCATCACTGCTCAGGCGGCCAGCAGCAGCATTTGAAGGCATTTTTCTCGTTTTATTAGCTTTTCAGTTTGGTGCCGGTGAAACGGTCACAAGTAAGACCACTCTGCCTATATGAATAGGTGTGTGGCTTAGTATTTATTTCAGCTCGTTATAAACGTTAGCTATATATAAATAGTACTTAGAGGCGTTAGCAGAGGCCTTAACAATAGTAGGCTTTAAGAGTATTTTAACAGTAGTAACATAAAAATATCTTAAAAATAAATACTGAGTATGTTAACAGGTTTTTTTAAAATACTTGGAACTGTGACTAAACGCGACAATTTATCGTTATCAAAATATTCTTATGGAAATAGTAGGCTTTAAGAGCTTTGTTTAACAGTGTTAACATAAGAAATAAATGCTGAATGTTTTAACAGGTTTTAAATACATGGAATTGTGACTAAACGCGACAAATTATTACTATCGAAATATTCTTATAGGAACTGTTAACTGTGAGGTGTGACCAAAATTGCCTGAGTATCGATGTCAAGAGTCACTGCCGCGAATATCGATAGTGGCTTTAGTGACCCGATATCGCGGCATGACAATCGAAAAAAGCCAGCATGGCTGGTTTGTTTACATTTTTTTTAGAATTTACAAGTTTGCTAATAAAAATTTTCTTTTCAGGTATTTCGCGGCTTTCTGCCAACAGGATTTGGAGTTGCCGCATCCACAGGAAGGCGTCCAGTGTCGATGGAGGTGTACCAGCCAGCGGAGTCGGCGAAGTTAAGTAGCAGCAAGTTTCCAATCCACAGGGGAGAAAGTATCGTCAGAGTTTTTGCACGCTGTAACTTACAAGTCTTTTCCTCTCGTACTAGGGGTGGTTGTTGCAGCACGTGTCAGCCTCATTCAAAGCCTCTGGAGAGTCCGGATTAATGTGGTTGGATACAGCCAGCTGTAGATTAGCGACGCCAACTTCAGGAGAGTCCACCGTCGGTTGTTCGCTAATTTGCCATCGAGTTTGCTGTGAATACTGGATGCACACTGGCCCCAAGGGAGCAGTGGCAGAAGGAGCTGGTCCAGCTGGATATGATAAGAACTCGTGAGAGCAGGAGGCACTAATCAAGGATGTAGTGGAGACCAGTTCTTTTGCGTCTTCAGAACAGCCCGAACCAGTGGCCGCGGAGGATCCAGTAAAGTCAGCTCGGGGCAAACCAGTTGTAGAGCATTCAGCAGTACTGCCCAAGGAGTCCAGAGGTGCAGAAACTGGAGTGTCATTGTAAACAGTGCGTTTTTGTACGTGTGGTCGCATGTTACTAATTAAAGTCTTTTTTCCCTCGCCAGGTGGAAGTATCTCGTCTATCTGCAGATTTGACCGCTTGTCTGCGTTGGAGCTGGAGCCCGCAGCTGTACCTGATTCAGCTGATGAGTTTGGAGAGTCCGGGCTAGCGCTGCTATAGTCTTTGGCGGCGGCAGATTTCGGAGCATAGAATCCAGTACCAAGGGAGATTGCAGTCAGCTGTTGAAGAGTAGTTTGTCGCAGTTCCTGTGTGTGATGAGTCCAGTTTGGCCCCATTTCTGTTGTCCCAGACAGCGGGCGAGCTATAAAGGCTTCAAGAACGCTTGGAGCTGCAGCTTGGTGATGAATAGTGGGCGAGGGTGGAACAATTTGGTGATATTCTTCTCTCACACCAGGAGTGAGTAGCACAGCCACATCAGTTGCTGCCGACGATTCCAAGGGATCTGGATTAGCGCCGTCAATGATTTGGTCGAGGGGCAATCTTGGAGCAGCATCACTGTTGGTGTGTGGACATCTAGGAGTGACCTGTGAAACCTGTAAATTTGAGTGAGAAAAATTAGGGGTGACGGCCATGGTTTTTTGGACCGCCACAGATAAATCTGTATCATATGAATCTAATAGTTCTTCTTCCAGGTACAGTTTCAGCCTGTTCAGGCCAGCTTGAAGCTGCTGCTCTGGAGTTGGCGTGCGGACCTCGGATGGTAGTAGCGGGCTCATAATAAGCCTCTGGATGTACTCTGGCTGAAACCTGATGATATGGGCCATGTCTACACGGCTAATCGTGCCACTCCTGACTGACCGTGACATGTTGTTGACCCAGTCCATCGACGGCCTTTCCTGGGGTACGCCGGTCGCTAACGCTAGTGCCTGTTTTTGCCTAGCCTGGCTTTCACGTTGTTCTATGTGCAGCTGTGCTTGCTGTAGATTACGCTGTTCGTGTTCGTGTTCGTGTTCTTGTTGTTTAAGGCGAATTAGAGTTGGAATTTGCTGCTGAAGTGTTGCCGGTGTAAACCTTTCCTCAAGATGATTAAAAAATGCTTCAGTCTTTTCCTTATTTGGATTTGTCCATACAAAGTTTTCCCCAACGTTGCCATTACCACCACAATTAGTTTCTTGTATTTTAAGAGGCCAGTTAGGCTCCGGTTTTCTTTTGAACCGGTTAACTATCCTCCATAGCTTATGCATCCTATAATGATCATTAGGATTGATATTATTAAAGATCTTGTTATTTATTTTGATTTTCTCTTCCTGCACAGATTTTGAAAATGTACGACTTGCTTGTTGGTAAATTCTTCGATTTTCTGGCGTAGGCCTAACCATGAAGTTTTGCTTGCTAATATTTTTCTGGTCTAGCTGCAGTTGAAGTCGCTGGCTAAGGATGATTTGTCCTGGTCGAAGGTTTGGGCGCGAGTTATTTTGGGACGCTGCCGCAGCCGCGCAGTAGATTTTATTATAAAGAGAATCAATAACAGGTTCGATATCATTTCCTGGTGAAATTTCTGTATTTAAGTGAATGGAATCAGATAGGATGCGTTGAAATTTTTTAACATTCGCCCTAGGTGGCAGGAGTCGACGGTTTTGAGCACCATTTTCAAAATGTCCTTCTACAGCCAGCTCAATAAAGATAGGAAGATGGTCAGATTGTAGATCTACTACTGAGTGAGTGCGAAACCTATCACTAGGTATACCTAGATAGACCGCAAAATTGATTGCAGATGGCATTTTCCTACTGTCGAAAGGGTAGTGAGTGGCACCCCCAGTTGCCAGTATGTTTATCTGATTATATGAATGAATTGAACGCAAGAGGTTCCTGCCTCTTGCACAGGATCGAACGCAGCCCCACCAGGGGTTTTTAGCATTCCAATCCCCGCATATGATGATTTTTGAGCTATTCGATAATTTCTTCATGTGAGCGAAGAACATGTTGAAGTGAACTTCTGACCATTTGTGCTGAGGTGGCAAGTAGACTGGAGCAACGACTATCTGTTCCCTATTAGCAGTTGTGATGAGTAACAGGCAACTTTGAATGCAGTCTTCCATTATGGGTTGTAGAGCAATATGTCTGAGGTTAGATTTTATAAAAACGGCTGTACCCCCACTCCTTTTAGTGGGGTGGGTGGCACTGTATAAAACATATCCATTAAGGTGGACCTCATTATTGGTGGTGGTAAGAGGGTCAAAGTTGCAATGTAGGCGAATTTCAGTAATAATCATAATATCTGAGTAATTTCTGGGATTTAGTATCACATTTCTGGCATTAGGCATGGCAAATTTCATTAACATTTATTTGCCCATTGGATGAGGCAATAAGGAGATTTACTAATTTAAAGAGGGCATCTACCTTCTTCCCCATTTCACTCACGGCTATCATGTTTTGCTGGACCAGCTGGAGCATTTCCTCAGTAGTAAGTGAGGGGGAGCCAGGGCTGGAACAGGTTTCCTTCAGCGATTTGGGTTTTTGATGGGGCTGCTGCCCGCGCAGCTGGTTGCCGCTCGTTGTAGGGGGAGACCTCGCACTGTTTTTCCTGCCGGGAGAAAAATTTTTAGGACGGGTTGAAAAAGGATTTTCCCTGAGGCTGCCCTGTTCCGCCTGTAGGCGGGCTTGAAAAACTTTTAGATGATTTTCCGCGGGGTTTTCCGTAGGGACCGTCCTTTGCAGATTTTTCTTGAGTATCTGACTGTAGGTAGCTTTGGAGGGGGTGCAGTGGAGGGGGTTACGAACTCGCGGAGACTCTACCGGGTATGTCCTGGTGCCACCTGAGTTTACCCTGAGAGTTTCCCGCCGCCTGTGCTCCATATTATTATTTTGAGGTACCGTATCCACGGCGACATGCGCACGGTGAGCCAAGAGTCGGGCCTGCGCTTTTTGTATTCCACGCAGCCCTTGTAACTGGCGACATGGCCCAGTCCACAGTTGGCACACTTGGGATTTGGTACCCTTACTTCTGAGCAATCTGTAGTAGCATGTGAACCCGCACATTTCATGCAGACAAAGTCCCTGCGGCAGTTTGCCTTTGTATGTTCGTACTTCTGGCAGCGGTGGCACATAGCGGGTTCAAGTCTCCTCAGCTGTCGCTCAACTTTCACAACTTGGTTTCCCAATCTAGTGATGCTGAGAACCTTGTCATTTCCATGATCAGCAGCAGGTGCTAGCTCAACCTCAAATAGGTCCAATGGTTTCCGGCTACGTCGATGTTTAATGTTGCTGATATACCGGACAGAGAAGCCCATACCAGTTAGCTGGCGGCGAATCTGGTCACAGGGAGTAGAGTGGTGGATTTGCCTAATTACCACCCTGTATCCACGCTCCGAGCGTCGCTGGAAGGTATGCGTCTGGCGTTTCTCCGCCTCCAATTTTGCCAAAACCTGTTGATAAGAAAGTAAATCCTTACACAAAAGTTTAATTCGGTTTCCTTTTAAGCAGGTTAAAGAATATTTATTCCAAAGTCCCTCGATGGTATTAAGAGACTCTACTAGTGGCTGGATTGAAGAAATATTGTGTAAAAATATGGCAGGGATTTTTTCCTCAGGTACAGGGGCATCTCCATGATCCGTAAGAGGTTGCTGGTTGTTGCCTTGGATTGTCTGGCAGGGGGCCAGGCTGTCTTCCTGTACGCTGGCCATGGTAATAGGCGTTTCCGTTACACTCTGGGCATCAATCTGTCTGCAGGGCATATCCTCAGCTACTTCAAAGATGTCCATAACTTCCCTCGTCGCCTTAGACGGGGTGCTGGATACCGGAACAGCACGGGAATGCTTAATAAATGGCTCAACAGATGGATTAGCAGACTCCATTAGTTCAGCCGTCGAAATGGACCTGGTACGCTTTTTGCTGGCAAGCGAGAGAGTGGGCTGCTTCCGTTTGCTGCACTTTGGTCCAGGCTTGGACGCAGGAGCAACTCCGTTAAGGTTAGTTTTATGACTATGGGTAGATAAAGTATGATTATTTGGTTCATAGTTGTTAGAGTTAATAGCATCCACAGTGAGCTGTTCATCGGGTTTGTTGTTGTTTCCACAGATGAAAGTCATGGATTTGTTACATACGTCAACTACTTTGTCTTTATTTAGCTCCAAAGTTGGCAAGTGAACGTCAGCAATCACAGTAATTTTGTTTTTGCTGGCTTTACCCTGAGTTGGGCTCGGTGAAGAGAGGTAGTCATCACTGCTCAGG
The DNA here is from genome assembly GCF_018152505.1 of Drosophila elegans. NCBI lineage: Eukaryota > Metazoa > Arthropoda > Insecta > Diptera > Drosophilidae > Drosophila > Drosophila elegans. Next base: position 22,519 of record NW_024545767.1, on the reverse strand, counting down.
CGGCCAGCAGCAGCATTTGAAGGCATTTTTCTCGTTTTATTAGCACACTTGCACTAAAGTTTGGTTAAGTTGCAGTAGTAATTGTGGCTTGGGAACAGTTCGCCTTGCGTGTATTAGTATGTGGTGAGTTTTATTTTTTGGTAATAGGTTTTTCTTATATATTAGCACGCGCGCACCATAGTTTGGTTAGGCTGCACTAGTGTGTGTGACTTTGAAACAGTCTGTGTGTGTCAGCGTGTGGTGAGTTTCGTTTTGGCGCGGAAAAAACACGAATTGGCGCAAGGAAAATTTTTCTGCGTGGGTGCGTTACAAAGTTTTTCACAGCACAAATGCATGTATCAATGTAGACAGTTCACATACACGGTCTGTGTGTGTCAGCGTGTGGTGAGTTCCGTTTTGGCGCGGAAACAACACAAATTGGCGCGAAGAAAATGTTTTCTGCGTGGGTGCGTTACAAAGTTTTTCACAGCACAAATGCATGTATCAGTGTAGACAGTTCACATACACAGGACATAACAATTGCACTAATACATGCGCGTCAAAGTTCACATAAAACATTTTTAACAAGTTAAAATTGGTCAGTAAATTACACGTGCACGTACGAAAAACTTTAATATATTCCGTTTTTTTTTCAGTTTGGTGCCGGTGAAACGGTCACAAGTTTTTTTTTCAGTTTGGTGCCGGTGGAACGGTCACAAGTAAGACCACTCTTTTCAGTTTGGTGCCGGTGAAACGGTTTTTTTTCAGTTTGGTGCCGGTGAAACTTCTTTTTCAGTTTGGTGCCGGTGAAACGGTCACAAGTAAGACCACTCTGCCTATATGAATAGGTGTGTGGCTTAGTATTTATTTCAGCTCGTTATATACGTTAGCTATATATAAATAGTATTTAGTGGCGTTAGCAGAGGCCTTTACAATAGTAGGCTTTAAGAGTATTTTAACAGTAGTAACATAAAAATATCTTAAAAATAAATACTGAGTATGTTAACAGGTTTTTTAAAATACTTGGAACTGTGACTAAACACGACAATTTATCGCTATCGAAATATTCTTATAGAAATAGTTGGCTTTAAGAGCTTTGTTTAACAGTGTTAACATAAAAAATAAATGCTGAATGTTTTAACAGGTTTTAAATACATGGAATTGTGACTAAACGCGACAAATTATTACTATCAAAATATTCTTATAGGAACTGTTAACTGTGAGGTGTGACCAAAAATGCCTGAGTATCGATGTCAAGAGTCACTGCCGCGAATATCGATAGTGGCCTTAGTGACCCGATATCGCGGCATGACAATCGAAAAAAGCCAGCATGGCTGGTTTGTTTACATTTTTAGAATTTACAAGTTTGCTAATAAAAATTTTCTTTTCAGGTATTTCGCGGCTTTCTGCCAACAGGATTTGGAGTTGCCGCATCCACAGGAAGACGTCCAGTGTTGATGGAGGTGTACCAGCCAGCGGAGTCGGCGGAGTTAAGTAGCAGCCAGTTTCCAATCCACAGGGGAGAAAGTATCGTCAGAGTTTTTTTTTTGCACGCTGTAACTTACAAGTCCTTTCCTCTCGTACTAGGGGTGGTTGTTGCAGCACGTGTCAGCCTCATTCAAAGCCTCTGGAGAGTCCGGATTAATGTGGTTGGATACAGCCAGCTGTAGATTAGCGACGCCAACTTCAGGAGAGTCCACCGTCGGTTGTTGGCTAATTTGCCACCGAGTTTGCTGTGAATACTGGATGCACACTGACCCCAAGGGAGCAGTGGCAGAAGGAGCTGGTCCAGCTGGATGTGATAAGGACTCATGAGAGCAGGAGGCGCTAATCAAGGATGTAGTGGAGACCAGTTCTTTAGCGACTTCAAAAAAGCCCGAACCAGTGGCCGCGGAGGATCCAGTAAAGTCAGCTCGGGGCAAACCAGTTGTAGAGCATTCAGCAGTACTGCCCAAGGAGTCCAGAGGTGCAGAAACTGGAGTGTCGTTGTAAACAGTGCGTTTTTGTACGTGTGGTCGCATGTTACTAATTAAAGTCTTTTTTCCCTCGCCAGGTGGAATCATCTCGTCTATCTGCAGATTTGACCGCTTGTCTGCGTTGGAGCCGGAGCCCGCAGCTGTACCGGATTCAGCTGATGAGTTTGGAGAGTCCGGGCTAGCGCTGCTATTGTTTTTGGCGGCAGCAGATTTCGGAGCATAGAATCCAGTACCAAGGGAGATTGCAGTCAGCTGTTGGAGAGTAGTTTGTCGCAGTTCCTGTGTGTGATGAGTCCAGTTTGGCCCCATTTCTGTTGTCCCAGACAGCGGGCGAGCTATAAAGGCTTCGAGAACGCTTGGAGCTGCAGCTTGGTGATGAGTAGTGGGCGAGGGTGGAACAATTTGGTGATACTCTTCTCTCACACCAGGAGTGAGTAGCACAGCCACATCAGTTGCTGCCGACGATTCCAAGGGATCCGGATTAGCGCCGTCAATGATTTGGTCGAGGGGCAATCTTGGAGCAGCATCACTGTTGGTGTGTGGACATCTAGGAGTGACCTTCGTTGAAACCTGTAAATTTGAGTGAGAAAAATTAGGGGTGACGGCCATGGTTTTTTGGACCGCCACAGATAAAACTGTATCATATGAATCTAATAGTTCTTCTTCCAGGTACAGTTTCAGCCTGTTCAGGCCAGCTTGAAGCTGCTGCTCTGGAGTTGGCGTGCGGACCTCGGATGGTAGTAGCGGGCTCATAATAAGCCTCTGGATGTACTCTGGCTGAAACCTGATGATATGGGCCATGTCTACACGGCTAATCGTGCCACTCCTGACTGACCGTGACATGTTGTTGACCCAGTCCATCGACGGCCTTTCCTGGGGTACGCCGGTCGCTAACGCTAGTTCCTGTTTTTGCCTAGCCTGGCTTTCACGTTGTTCTATGCGCAGCTGTGCTTGCTGTAGATTACGCTGTTCGTGTTCGTGTTCGTGTTCTTGTTGTTTAAGGCGAATTAGAGTTGGAATTTGCTGCTGAAGTGTTGCCGGTGTAAACCTTTCCTCAAGATGATTAAAAAATGTTTCAGTCTTTTCCTCATTTGGATTTGTCCATACAAAGTTTTCCCCAACGTTGCCATTACCACCACAATTAGTTTCTTGTATTTTAAGAGGCCAGTTAGGCTCCGGTTTTCTTTTGAACCGGTTAACTATCCTCCATAGCTTATGCATCCTATAACGATCATTAGGATCGATATTATTAAAGATCTTGTTATTTATTTTGATTTTCTCTTCCTGCACAGATTTTGAAAATGTACGACTTGCTTGTTGGTAAATTCTTCGATTTTCTGGCGTAGGCCTAACCATGAAGTTTTGCTTGCTAATATTTTTCTGGTCTAGCTGCAGTTGAAGTCGCTGGCTAAGAATGATTTGTCCTGGTCGAAGGTTTGGGCGCGAGTTATTTTGGGACGCTGCCGCAGCCGCGCAGTAGATTTTATTATATAGAGAATCAATAACAAGTTCGATATCATTTCCTGATGGAATTTCTGTATTTAAGTGAATGGAATCAGATAGGATGCGTTGAAATTTTTTAACATTCGCCCTAGGTGGCAGGAGTCGACGGTTTTGAGCACCATTTTCAAAATGTCCTTCTACAGCCAGCTCAATAAAGATAGGAAGATGGTCAGATTGTAGATCTACTACTGAGTGAGTGCGAAACCTATCACTAGGTATACCTAGATAGACCGCAAAATCGATTGCAGATGGCATTTTCCTACTGTCGAAAGGGTAGTGAGTGGCACACCCAGTTGCCAGTATGTTTATCTGATTATATGAATGAATTGAACGCAAGAGGTTCCTGCCTCTTGCACAGGATCGAACGCAGCCCCACCAGGGGTTTTTGGCATTCCAATCCCCGCATATGATGATTTTTGAGCTATTCGATAATTTCTTCATGTGAGCGAAGAACATGTTGAAGTGAACTTCTGACCATTTGTGCTGGGGTGGCAAGTAGACTGGAGCAACGACTATCTGTTCCCTATTAGCAGTTGTGATGAGTAACGGGCAACTTTGAATACAGTCTTCCATTATGGGTTGTAGAGCAATATGTCTGAGGTTAGATTTTATAAAAACGGCTGTACCCCCACTCCTTTTAGTGGGGTGGGTGGCACTGTATAAAACATATCCATTAAGGTGGACCTCATTATTGGTGGTGGTAAGAGGGTCAAAGTTGCAATGTAGGCGAATTTCAGTAATAATCATAATATCTATTTTTTTTTTTTTAAAAAAAAATTTTTAAGTAAGGAAATTTAATAAAAAGGCCGCAGGCATTAAAATACACAATTTTAAATGATTTGAGTACGAAAACACCCGCATTGGCATTTGTTTGAGTTGGAGTACCTGAGGAATTTCTGGGATTTAGTATCACATTTCTGGCGTTAGGCATGGCAAATTTCATTAACATTTATTTGCCCATTGGATGAGGCAATAAGGAGATTTACTAGTTTAAAGAGGGCATCTACCTTCTTCCCCATTTCACTCACGGCTATCATGTTTTGCTGGACCAGCTGGAGCATTTCCTCAGTAGTAAGTGAGGGGGAGCCAGGGCTAGAACAGGTTTCCTTCAGCGATTTGGGTTTTTGATGGGGCTGCTGCCCGCGCTGCTGGTTGCCACTCGTTGTAGGGGGAGACCTCGCACTGTTTTTCCTGCCGGGAGAAAAATTATTAGGACGGGTTGAGAAAGGATTTTCCCTAAGGCTGCCCTGTTCCGCCTGTAGGCGGGCTTGAAAAGCTTTTAAATGATTTTCCGCAGGGTTTTTCGCGGGGACCGTCCTTTGGAGATTTTTCTTGAGTATCTGACTGTAGGTAGCTTTGGAGGGGGTGCAGTGGAGGGGGTTACGAACTCGCGGAGACTCTACCGGGTATATCCTGGTGCCACCCGAGTTTACCCTGAGAGTTTCCCGCCGCCTGTGCTCCATATTATTATTTTGAGGTACCGTATCCACGGCGACATGCGCACGGTGAGCCAAGAGTCGGGCCTGCGCTTTTTTGTATTCCACGCAGCCCTTGTAACTGGCGACATGGCCCAGTCCACAGTTGGCACACTTGGGATTTGGTACCCTTACTTCTGAGCAATCTGTAGTAGCATGCGAACCCGCACATTTCATGCAGACAAAGTCCCTGCGGCAGTTTGCCTTTGTATGTTCGTACTTCTGGCAGCGGTGGCACATAGCGGGTTCAAGTCTCCTCAGCTGTCGCTCAACTTTCACAACTTGGTTTCCCAATCTAGTGATGCTGAGAACCTTGTCATTTCCATGATCAGCAGCAGGTGCTAGCTCAACCTCAAATAGGTCCAATGGTTTCCGGCTACGTCGATGTTTAATGTTGCTGATATACCGGACAGAGAAGCCCATACTAGTTAGCTGGCGGCGAATCTGGTCACAGGGAGTAGAGTGGTGGATTTGCCTAATTACCACCCTGTATCCACGCTCCGAGCGTCGCTGGAAGGTATGCGTCTGGCATTTCTCCGCCTCCAATTTTGCCAAAACCTGTTGATAGGAAAGTAAATCCTTACACAAAAGTTTAATTCGGTTTCCTTTTAAGCAGGTTAAAGAATATTTATTCCAAAGTCCCTCGATGGTATTAAGAGACTCTACTAGTGGCTGGATTGAAGAAATATTGTGTAAAAATATGGCAGGGATTTTTTCCTCAGGTACAGGGGCATCTCCATGATCCGTAAGAGGTTGCTGGTTTTTGCCTTGGATTGTCTGGCAGGGGGCCAGGCTGTCTTCCTGTACGCTGGCCATGGTAATAGGCGTTTCCGTTACACTCTGGGCATCAATCTGTCTGCAGGGCATATCCTCAGCTACTTCAAAGATGTCCATAACTTCCCTCGTCGCCTTAGACGGGGTGCTGGATACCGGAACAGCACGGGAATGCTTAATAAATGGCTCAACAGATGGATTAGCAGACTCCATTAGTTCAGCCGTCGAAATGGACCTGGTACGCTTTTTGCTGACAAGCGAGAGAGTGGGCTGCTTCCGTTTGCTGCACTTTGGTCCAGGCTTGGACGCAGGAGCAACTCCGTTAAGATTAGTTTTATGACTATGGGTAGATAAAGTATGATTATTTGGTTCATAGTTGTTAGAGTTAATAGCATCCACAGTGAGCTGTTCATCGGGTTTGTTGTTGTTTCCACAGATGAAAGTCATGGATTTGTTACATACGTCAACTACTTTGTCTTTATTTAGCTCCAAAGTTGGCAAGTGAACGTCAGCAATCACAGTAATTTTGTTTTTGCTGGCTTTACCCTGAGTTGGGCTCGGTGAAGAGAGGTAGTCATCACTGCTCAGGCGGCCAGCAGCAGCATTTGAAGGCATTTTGCTCGTTTTATTAGCACACTTGCACTAAAGTTTGGTTAAGTTGCAGTAGTAATTGTGGCTTGGGAACAGTTCGCCTTGCGTGTATAAGTATGTGGTGAGTTTTATTTTTTGGTAATAGGTTTTTCTTATATATTAGCACGCGCGCACCATAGTTTGGTTAGGCTGCACTAGTGTGTGTGACTTTGAAACAGTCTGTGTGTGTCAGCGTGTGGTGAGTTTCGTTTCGGCGCGGAAAAGACACAAATTGGCGCGAAGAAAATTTTTTTTTTTTTTTTTTTTCTGCGTGGGTGCGTTACAAAGTTTTTCACAGCACAAAAGCATGTATCAATGTAGACAGTTCACATACACAGTCTGTGTGTGTCAGCGTGTGGTGAGTTCCGTTTTGGCGCGGAAAAAACACAAATTGGCGCGAAGAAAATTTTTTCTGCGTGGGTGCGTTACAAAGTTTTTCACAGCACAAATGCATGTATCAGTGTAGACAGTTCACATACACAGGACATAACAATTGCACTAATACATGCGCGTCAAAGTTCACATAAAACATTTTTAACAAGTTAAAATTGGTCAGTAAATTACACGTGCACGTACGAAAAACTTTAATATATTCCGTTTTTTCAGTTTGATTTTTAGTTTTCAGTTTGGTTTTTCATTTTTTTTCTTTTTTCAGTTTGGTGCCGGTGAATTTTCAGTTTGGTGCCGGTGAAACGTTTCTTTTTCTTTTTCAGTTTGGTGCCGTTTCAGTTTGGTGCCGGTGAAACGGTCACAAGTAAGACCACTCTGCCTATATGAATAGGTGTGTGGCTTAGTATTTATTTCAGCTCGTTATATACGTTAGCTATTTTTTCAGTTTGGTGCCGGTGAAACGGTCACAAGTAAGACCACTCTGCCTATGTGAATAGGTGTGTGGCTTAGTATTTATTTCAGCTCGTTATATACGTTAGCTATATTCAGTTTGGTGCCGGTGAAACGGTCACAAGTAAGACCACTCTGCCTATATGAATAGGTGTGTGGCTTAGTATTTATTTCAGCTCGTTATAAACGTTAGCTATATATAAATAGTACTTAGAGGCGTTAGCAGAGGCCTTAACAATAGTAGGCTTTAAGAGTATTTTAACAGTAGTAACATAAAAATATCTTAAAAATAAATACTGAGTATGTTAACAGGTTTTTTAAAATACTTGGAACTGTGACTAAACGCGACAATTTATCGTTATCAAAATATTCTTATGGAAATAGTAGGCTTTAAGAGCTTTGTTTAACAGTGTTAACATAAGAAATAAATGCTGAATGTTTTAACAGGTTTTAAATACATGGAATTGTGACTAAACGCGACAAATTATTACTATCGAAATATTCTTATAGGAACTGTTAACTGTGAGGTGTGACCAAAATTGCCTGAGTATCGATGTCAAGAGTCACTGCCGCGAATATCGATAGTGGCTTTAGTGACCCGATATCGCGGCATGACAATCGAAAAAAGCCAGCATGGCTGGTTTGTTTACATTTTTTTTAGAATTTACAAGTTTGCTAATAAAAATTTTCTTTTCAGGTATTTCGCGGCTTTCTGCCAACAGGATTTGGAGTTGCCGCATCCACAGGAAGGCGTCCAGTGTCGATGGAGGTGTACCAGCCAGCGGAGTCGGCGAAGTTAAGTAGCAGCAAGTTTCCAATCCACAGGGGAGAAAGTATCGTCAGAGTTTTTGCACGCTGTAACTTACAAGTCTTTTCCTCTCGTACTAGGGGTGGTTGTTGCAGCACGTGTCAGCCTCATTCAAAGCCTCTGGAGAGTCCGGATTAATGTGGTTGGATACAGCCAGCTGTAGATTAGCGACGCCAACTTCAGGAGAGTCCACCGTCGGTTGTTCGCTAATTTGCCATCGAGTTTGCTGTGAATACTGGATGCACACTGGCCCCAAGGGAGCAGTGGCAGAAGGAGCTGGTCCAGCTGGATATGATAAGAACTCGTGAGAGCAGGAGGCACTAATCAAGGATGTAGTGGAGACCAGTTCTTTTGCGTCTTCAGAACAGCCCGAACCAGTGGCCGCGGAGGATCCAGTAAAGTCAGCTCGGGGCAAACCAGTTGTAGAGCATTCAGCAGTACTGCCCAAGGAGTCCAGAGGTGCAGAAACTGGAGTGTCATTGTAAACAGTGCGTTTTTGTACGTGTGGTCGCATGTTACTAATTAAAGTCTTTTTTCCCTCGCCAGGTGGAAGTATCTCGTCTATCTGCAGATTTGACCGCTTGTCTGCGTTGGAGCTGGAGCCCGCAGCTGTACCTGATTCAGCTGATGAGTTTGGAGAGTCCGGGCTAGCGCTGCTATAGTCTTTGGCGGCGGCAGATTTCGGAGCATAGAATCCAGTACCAAGGGAGATTGCAGTCAGCTGTTGAAGAGTAGTTTGTCGCAGTTCCTGTGTGTGATGAGTCCAGTTTGGCCCCATTTCTGTTGTCCCAGACAGCGGGCGAGCTATAAAGGCTTCAAGAACGCTTGGAGCTGCAGCTTGGTGATGAATAGTGGGCGAGGGTGGAACAATTTGGTGATATTCTTCTCTCACACCAGGAGTGAGTAGCACAGCCACATCAGTTGCTGCCGACGATTCCAAGGGATCTGGATTAGCGCCGTCAATGATTTGGTCGAGGGGCAATCTTGGAGCAGCATCACTGTTGGTGTGTGGACATCTAGGAGTGACCTGTGAAACCTGTAAATTTGAGTGAGAAAAATTAGGGGTGACGGCCATGGTTTTTGGACCGCCACAGATAAATCTGTATCATATGAATCTAATAGTTCTTCTTCCAGGTACAGTTTCAGCCTGTTCAGGCCAGCTTGAAGCTGCTGCTCTGGAGTTGGCGTGCGGACCTCGGATGGTAGTAGCGGGCTCATAATAAGCCTCTGGATGTACTCTGGCTGAAACCTGATGATATGGGCCATGTCTACACGGCTAATCGTGCCACTCCTGACTGACCGTGACATGTTGTTGACCCAGTCCATCGACGGCCTTTCCTGGGGTACGCCGGTCGCTAACGCTAGTGCCTGTTTTTGCCTAGCCTGGCTTTCACGTTGTTCTATGTGCAGCTGTGCTTGCTGTAGATTACGCTGTTCGTGTTCGTGTTCGTGTTCTTGTTGTTTAAGGCGAATTAGAGTTGGAATTTGCTGCTGAAGTGTTGCCGGTGTAAACCTTTCCTCAAGATGATTAAAAAATGCTTCAGTCTTTTCCTTATTTGGATTTGTCCATACAAAGTTTTCCCCAACGTTGCCATTACCACCACAATTAGTTTCTTGTATTTTAAGAGGCCAGTTAGGCTCCGGTTTTCTTTTGAACCGGTTAACTATCCTCCATAGCTTATGCATCCTATAATGATCATTAGGATTGATATTATTAAAGATCTTGTTATTTATTTTGATTTTCTCTTCCTGCACAGATTTTGAAAATGTACGACTTGCTTGTTGGTAAATTCTTCGATTTTCTGGCGTAGGCCTAACCATGAAGTTTTGCTTGCTAATATTTTTCTGGTCTAGCTGCAGTTGAAGTCGCTGGCTAAGGATGATTTGTCCTGGTCGAAGGTTTGGGCGCGAGTTATTTTGGGACGCTGCCGCAGCCGCGCAGTAGATTTTATTATAAAGAGAATCAATAACAGGTTCGATATCATTTCCTGGTGAAATTTCTGTATTTAAGTGAATGGAATCAGATAGGATGCGTTGAAATTTTTTAACATTCGCCCTAGGTGGCAGGAGTCGACGGTTTTGAGCACCATTTTCAAAATGTCCTTCTACAGCCAGCTCAATAAAGATAGGAAGATGGTCAGATTGTAGATCTACTACTGAGTGAGTGCGAAACCTATCACTAGGTATACCTAGATAGACCGCAAAATTGATTGCAGATGGCATTTTCCTACTGTCGAAAGGGTAGTGAGTGGCACCCCCAGTTGCCAGTATGTTTATCTGATTATATGAATGAATTGAACGCAAGAGGTTCCTGCCTCTTGCACAGGATCGAACGCAGCCCCACCAGGGGTTTTTAGCATTCCAATCCCCGCATATGATGATTTTTGAGCTATTCGATAATTTCTTCATGTGAGCGAAGAACATGTTGAAGTGAACTTCTGACCATTTGTGCTGAGGTGGCAAGTAGACTGGAGCAACGACTATCTGTTCCCTATTAGCAGTTGTGATGAGTAACAGGCAACTTTGAATGCAGTCTTCCATTATGGGTTGTAGAGCAATATGTCTGAGGTTAGATTTTATAAAAACGGCTGTACCCCCACTCCTTTTAGTGGGGTGGGTGGCACTGTATAAAACATATCCATTAAGGTGGACCTCATTATTGGTGGTGGTAAGAGGGTCAAAGTTGCAATGTAGGCGAATTTCAGTAATAATCATAATATCTGAGTAATTTCTGGGATTTAGTATCACATTTCTGGCATTAGGCATGGCAAATTTCATTAACATTTATTTGCCCATTGGATGAGGCAATAAGGAGATTTACTAATTTAAAGAGGGCATCTACCTTCTTCCCCATTTCACTCACGGCTATCATGTTTTGCTGGACCAGCTGGAGCATTTCCTCAGTAGTAAGTGAGGGGGAGCCAGGGCTGGAACAGGTTTCCTTCAGCGATTTGGGTTTTTGATGGGGCTGCTGCCCGCGCAGCTGGTTGCCGCTCGTTGTAGGGGGAGACCTCGCACTGTTTTTCCTGCCGGGAGAAAAATTTTTAGGACGGGTTGAAAAAGGATTTTCCCTGAGGCTGCCCTGTTCCGCCTGTAGGCGGGCTTGAAAAACTTTTAGATGATTTTCCGCGGGGTTTTCCGTAGGGACCGTCCTTTGCAGATTTTTCTTGAGTATCTGACTGTAGGTAGCTTTGGAGGGGGTGCAGTGGAGGGGGTTACGAACTCGCGGAGACTCTACCGGGTATGTCCTGGTGCCACCTGAGTTTACCCTGAGAGTTTCCCGCCGCCTGTGCTCCATATTATTATTTTGAGGTACCGTATCCACGGCGACATGCGCACGGTGAGCCAAGAGTCGGGCCTGCGCTTTTTTGTATTCCACGCAGCCCTTGTAACTGGCGACATGGCCCAGTCCACAGTTGGCACACTTGGGATTTGGTACCCTTACTTCTGAGCAATCTGTAGTAGCATGTGAACCCGCACATTTCATGCAGACAAAGTCCCTGCGGCAGTTTGCCTTTGTATGTTCGTACTTCTGGCAGCGGTGGCACATAGCGGGTTCAAGTCTCCTCAGCTGTCGCTCAACTTTCACAACTTGGTTTCCCAATCTAGTGATGCTGAGAACCTTGTCATTTCCATGATCAGCAGCAGGTGCTAGCTCAACCTCAAATAGGTCCAATGGTTTCCGGCTACGTCGATGTTTAATGTTGCTGATATACCGGACAGAGAAGCCCATACCAGTTAGCTGGCGGCGAATCTGGTCACAGGGAGTAGAGTGGTGGATTTGCCTAATTACCACCCTGTATCCACGCTCCGAGCGTCGCTGGAAGGTATGCGTCTGGCGTTTCTCCGCCTCCAATTTTGCCAAAACCTGTTGATAAGAAAGTAAATCCTTACACAAAAGTTTAATTCGGTTTCCTTTTAAGCAGGTTAAAGAATATTTATTCCAAAGTCCCTCGATGGTATTAAGAGACTCTACTAGTGGCTGGATTGAAGAAATATTGTGTAAAAATATGGCAGGGATTTTTTCCTCAGGTACAGGGGCATCTCCATGATCCGTAAGAGGTTGCTGGTTGTTGCCTTGGATTGTCTGGCAGGGGGCCAGGCTGTCTTCCTGTACGCTGGCCATGGTAATAGGCGTTTCCGTTACACTCTGGGCATCAATCTGTCTGCAGGGCATATCCTCAGCTACTTCAAAGATGTCCATAACTTCCCTCGTCGCCTTAGACGGGGTGCTGGATACCGGAACAGCACGGGAATGCTTAATAAATGGCTCAACAGATGGATTAGCAGACTCCATTAGTTCAGCCGTCGAAATGGACCTGGTACGCTTTTTGCTGGCAAGCGAGAGAGTGGGCTGCTTCCGTTTGCTGCACTTTGGTCCAGGCTTGGACGCAGGAGCAACTCCGTTAAGGTTAGTTTTATGACTATGGGTAGATAAAGTATGATTATTTGGTTCATAGTTGTTAGAGTTAATAGCATCCACAGTGAGCTGTTCATCGGGTTTGTTGTTGTTTCCACAGATGAAAGTCATGGATTTGTTACATACGTCAACTACTTTGTCTTTATTTAGCTCCAAAGTTGGCAAGTGAACGTCAGCAATCACAGTAATTTTGTTTTTGCTGGCTTTACCCTGAGTTGGGCTCGGTGAAGAGAGGTAGTCATCACTGCTCAGGCGGCCAGCAGCAGCATTTGAAGGCATTTTTCTCGTTTTATTAGCACACTTGCACTAAAGTTTGGTTAAGTTGCAGTAGTAATTGTGGCTTGGGAACAGTTCGCCTTGCGTGTATTAGTATGTGGTGAGTTTTATTTTTTGGTAATAGGTTTTTCTTATATATTAGCACGCGCGCACCATAGTTTGGTTAGGCTGCACTAGTGTGTGTGACTTTGAAACAGTCTGTGTGTGTCAGCGTGTGGTGAGTTTCGTTTTGGCGCGGAAAAAACACGAATTGGCGCAAGGAAAATTTTTCTGCGTGGGTGCGTTACAAAGTTTTTCACAGCACAAATGCATGTATCAATGTAGACAGTTCACATACACGGTCTGTGTGTGTCAGCGTGTGGTGAGTTCCGTTTTGGCGCGGAAACAACACAAATTGGCGCGAAGAAAATGTTTTCTGCGTGGGTGCGTTACAAAGTTTTTCACAGCACAAATGCATGTATCAGTGTAGACAGTTCACATACACAGGACATAACAATTGCACTAATACATGCGCGTCAAAGTTCACATAAAACATTTTTAACAAGTTAAAATTGGTCAGTAAATTACACGTGCACGTACGAAAAACTTTAATATATTCCGTTTTTTTTTCAGTTTGGTGCCGGTGAAACGGTCACAAGTTTTTTTTCAGTTTGGTGCCGGTGGAACGGTCACAAGTAAGACCACTCTTTTCAGTTTGGTGCCGGTGAAACGGTTTTTTTTCAGTTTGGTGCCGGTGAAACTTCAGTTTCAGTTTGGTGCCGGTGAAACGGTCACAAGTAAGACCACTCTGCCTATATTCAGTTTGGTGCCGGTGAAACGGTCACAAGTAAGTTTTTTCAGTTTGGTGCCGGTGAAACGGTCACAAGTAAGACCACTCTGCCTATATGAATAGGTGTGTGGCTTAGTATTTATTTCAGTTTTTTCAGTTTGGTGCCGGTGAAACGGTCACAAGTAAGACCACTCTGCCTATATGAATAGGTGTGTGGCTTAGTATTTATTTCAGCTCGTTATATACGTTAGCTATATATAAATAGTATTTAGTGGCGTTAGCAGAGGCCTTTACAATAGTAGGCTTTAAGAGTATTTTAACAGTAGTAACATAAAAATATCTTAAAAATAAATACTGAGTATGTTAACAGGTTTTTTAAAATACTTGGAACTGTGACTAAACACGACAATTTATCGCTATCGAAATATTCTTATAGAAATAGTTGGCTTTAAGAGCTTTGTTTAACAGTGTTAACATAAAAAATAAATGCTGAATGTTTTAACAGGTTTTAAATACATGGAATTGTGACTAAACGCGACAAATTATTACTATCAAAATATTCTTATAGGAACTGTTAACTGTGAGGTGTGACCAAAAATGCCTGAGTATCGATGTCAAGAGTCACTGCCGCGAATATCGATAGTGGCCTTAGTGACCCGATATCGCGGCATGACAATCGAAAAAAGCCAGCATGGCTGGTTTGTTTACATTTTTAGAATTTACAAGTTTGCTAATAAAAATTTTCTTTTCAGGTATTTCGCGGCTTTCTGCCAACAGGATTTGGAGTTGCCGCATCCACAGGAAGACGTCCAGTGTTGATGGAGGTGTACCAGCCAGCGGAGTCGGCGGAGTTAAGTAGCAGCCAGTTTCCAATCCACAGGGGAGAAAGTATCGTCAGAGTTTTTTTTTTTTGCACGCTGTAACTTACAAGTCCTTTCCTCTCGTACTAGGGGTGGTTGTTGCAGCACGTGTCAGCCTCATTCAAAGCCTCTGGAGAGTCCGGATTAATGTGGTTGGATACAGCCAGCTGTAGATTAGCGACGCCAACTTCAGGAGAGTCCACCGTCGGTTGTTGGCTAATTTGCCACCGAGTTTGCTGTGAATACTGGATGCACACTGACCCCAAGGGAGCAGTGGCAGAAGGAGCTGGTCCAGCTGGATGTGATAAGGACTCATGAGAGCAGGAGGCGCTAATCAGGGATGTAGTGGAGACCAGTTCTTTAGCGACTTCAAAAAAGCCCGAACCAGTGGCCGCGGAGGATCCAGTAAAGTCAGCTCGGGGCAAACCAGTTGTAGAGCATTCAGCAGTACTGCCCAAGGAGTCCAGAGGTGCAGAAACTGGAGTGTCGTTGTAAACAGTGCGTTTTTGTACGTGTGGTCGCATGTTACTAATTAAAGTCTTTTTTCCCTCGCCAGGTGGAATCATCTCGTCTATCTGCAGATTTGACCGCTTGTCTGCGTTGGAGCCGGAGCCCGCAGCTGTACCGGATTCAGCTGATGAGTTTGGAGAGTCCGGGCTAGCGCTGCTATTGTTTTTGGCGGCAGCAGATTTCGGAGCATAGAATCCAGTACCAAGGGAGATTGCAGTCAGCTGTTGGAGAGTAGTTTGTCGCAGTTCCTGTGTGTGATGAGTCCAGTTTGGCCCCATTTCTGTTGTCCCAGACAGCGGGCGAGCTATAAAGGCTTCGAGAACGCTTGGAGCTGCAGCTTGGTGATGAGTAGTGGGCGAGGGTGGAACAATTTGGTGATACTCTTCTCTCACACCAGGAGTGAGTAGCACAGCCACATCAGTTGCTGCCGACGATTCCAAGGGATCCGGATTAGCGCCGTCAATGATTTGGTCGAGGGGCAATCTTGGAGCAGCATCACTGTTGGTGTGTGGACATCTAGGAGTGACCTTCGTTGAAACCTGTAAATTTGAGTGAGAAAAATTAGGGGTGACGGCCATGGTTTTTTGGACCGCCACAGATAAAACTGTATCATATGAATCTAATAGTTCTTCTTCCAGGTACAGTTTCAGCCTGTTCAGGCCAGCTTGAAGCTGCTGCTCTGGAGTTGGCGTGCGGACCTCGGATGGTAGTAGCGGGCTCATAATAAGCCTCTGGATGTACTCTGGCTGAAACCTGATGATATGGGCCATGTCTACACGGCTAATCGTGCCACTCCTGACTGACCGTGACATGTTGTTGACCCAGTCCATCGACGGCCTTTCCTGGGGTACGCCGGTCGCTAACGCTAGTTCCTGTTTTTGCCTAGCCTGGCTTTCACGTTGTTCTATGCGCAGCTGTGCTTGCTGTAGATTACGCTGTTCGTGTTCGTGTTCGTGTTCTTGTTGTTTAAGGCGAATTAGAGTTGGAATTTGCTGCTGAAGTGTTGCCGGTGTAAACCTTTCCTCAAGATGATTAAAAAATGTTTCAGTCTTTTCCTCATTTGGATTTTTTCAGTTTGGTGCCGGTGAGACGGTCACAAGTAAGACCACTCTGCCTATATGAATAGGTGTGTGGCTTAGTATTTATTTCAGCTCGTTATATACGTTAGCTATATATAAATAGTATTTAGTGGCGTTAGCAGAGGCCTTTACAATAGTAGGCTTTAAGAGTATTTTAACAGTAGTAACATAAAAATATCTTAAAAATAAATACTGAGTATGTTAACAGGTTTTTTTTAAAATACTTGGAACTGTGACTAAACACGACAATTTATCGCTATCGAAATATTCTTATAGAAATAGTTGGCTTTAAGAGCTTTGTTTAACAGTGTTAACATAAAAAATAAATGCTGAATGTTTTAACAGGTTTTAAATACATGGAATTGTGACTAAACGCGACAAATTATTACTATCAAAATATTCTTATAGGAACTGTTAACTGTGAGGTGTGACCAAAAATGCCTGAGTATCGATGTCAAGAGTCACTGCCGCGAATATCGATAGTGGCCTTAGTGACCCGATATCGCGGCATGACAATCGAAAAAAGCCAGCATGGCTGGTTTGTTTACATTTTTAGAATTTACAAGTTTGCTAATAAAAATTTTCTTTTCAGGTATTTCGCGGCTTTCTGCCAACAGGATTTGGAGTTGCCGCATCCACAGGAAGACGTCCAGTGTTGATGGAGGTGTACCAGCCAGCGGAGTCGGCGGAGTTAAGTAGCAGCCAGTTTCCAATCCACAGGGGAGAAAGTATCGTCAGAGTTTTTTGCACGCTGTAACTTACAAGTCCTTTCCTCTCGTACTAGGGGTGGTTGTTGCAGCACGTGTCAGCCTCATTCAAAGCCTCTGGAGAGTCCGGATTAATGTGGTTGGATACAGCCAGCTGTAGATTAGCGACGCCAACTTCAGGAGAGTCCACCGTCGGTTGTTGGCTAATTTGCCACTGAGTTTGCTGTGAATACTGGATGCACACTGACCCCAAGGGAGCAGTGGCAGAAGGAGCTGGTCCAGCTGGATGTGATAAGGACTCATGAGAGCAGGAGGCGCTAATCAAGGATGTAGTGGAGACCAGTTCTTTAGCGACTTCAAAACAACCCGAACCAGTGGCCGCGGAGGATCCAGTAAAGTCAGCTCGGGGCAAACCAGTTGTAGAGCATTCAGCAGTACTGCCCAAGGAGTCCAGAGGTGCAGAAACTGGAGTGTCGTTGTAAACAGTGCGTTTTTGTACGTGTGGTCGCATGTTACTAATTAAAGTCTTTTTTCCCTCGCCAGGTGGAATCATCTCGTCTATCTGCAGATTTGACCGCTTGTCTGCGTTGGAGCCGGAGCCCGCAGCTGTACCGGATTCAGCTGATGAGTTTGGAGAGTCCGGGCTAGCGCTGCTGTTGTTTTTTGGCGGCAGCAGATTTCGGAGCATAGAATCCAGTACCAAGGGAGATTGCAGTCAGCTGTTGGAGAGTAGTTTGTCGCAGTTCCTGTGTGTGATGAGTCCAGTTTGGCCCCATTTCTGTTGTCCCAGACAGCGGGCGAGCTATAAAGGCTTCGAGAACGCTTGGAGCTGCAGCTTGGTGATGAGTAGTGGGCGAGGGTGGAACAATTTGGTGATACTCTTCTCTCACACCAGGAGTGAGTAGCACAGCCACATCAGTTGCTGCCGACGATTCCAAGGGATCCGGATTAGCGCCGTCAATGATTTGGTCGAGGGGCAATCTTGGAGCAGCATCACTGTTGGTGTGTGGACATCTAGGAGTGACCTTCGTTGAAACCTGTAAATTTGAGTGAGAAAAATTAGGGGTGACGGCCATGGTTTTTTGGACCGCCACAGATAAAACTGTATCATATGAATCTAATAGTTCTTCTTCCAGGTACAGTTTCAGCCTGTTCAGGCCAGCTTGAAGCTGCTGCTCTGGAGTTGGCGTGCGGACCTCGGATGGTAGTAGCGGGCTCATAATAAGCCTCTGGATGTACTCTGGCTGAAACCTGATGATATGGGCCATGTCTACACGGCTAATCGTGCCACTCCTGACTGACCGTTTCAGTTTGGTGCCGGTGAAACGGTCACAAGTAAGACCACTCTGCCTATATGAATAGGTGTGTGGCTTAGTATTTATTTCAGCTCGTTATATACGTTAGCTATATATAAATAGTATTTAGTGGCGTTAGCAGAGGCCTTTACAATAGTAGGCTTTAAGAGTATTTTAACAGTAGTAACATAAAAATATCTTAAAAATAAATACTGAGTATGTTAACAGGTTTTTTAAAATACTTGGAACTGTGACTAAACACGACAATTTATCGCTATCGAAATATTCTTATAGAAATAGTTGGCTTTAAGAGCTTTGTTTAACAGTGTTAACATAAAAAATAAATGCTGAATGTTTTAACAGGTTTTAAATACATGGAATTGTGACTAAACGCGACAAATTATTACTATCAAAATATTCTTATAGGAACTGTTAACTGTGAGGTGTGACCAAAAATGCCTGAGTATCGATGTCAAGAGTCACTGCCGCGAATATCGATAGTGGCCTTAGTGACCCGATATCGCGGCATGACAATCGAAAAAAGCCAGCATGGCTGGTTTGTTTACATTTTTAGAATTTACAAGTTTGCTAATAAAAATTTTCTTTTCAGGTATTTCGCGGCTTTCTGCCAACAGGATTTGGAGTTGCCGCATCCACAGGAAGACGTCCAGTGTTGATGGAGGTGTACCAGCCAGCGGAGTCGGCGGAGTTAAGTAGCAGCCAGTTTCCAATCCACAGGGGAGAAAGTATCGTCAGAGTTTTTTTTTTTGCACGCTGTAACTTACAAGTCCTTTCCTCTCGTACTAGGGGTGGTTGTTGCAGCACGTGTCAGCCTCATTCAAAGCCTCTGGAGAGTCCGGATTAATGTGGTTGGATACAGCCAGCTGTAGATTAGCGACGCCAACTTCAGGAGAGTCCACCGTCGGTTGTTGGCTAATTTGCCACCGAGTTTGCTGTGAATACTGGATGCACACTGACCCCAAGGGAGCAGTGGCAGAAGGAGCTGGTCCAGCTGGATGTGATAAGGACTCATGAGAGCAGGAGGCGCTAATCAAGGATGTAGTGGAGACCAGTTCTTTAGCGACTTCAAAAAAGCCCGAACCAGTGGCCGCGGAGGATCCAGTAAAGTCAGCTCGGGGCAAACCAGTTGTAGAGCATTCAGCAGTACTGCCCAAGGAGTCCAGAGGTGCAGAAACTGGAGTGTCGTTGTAAACAGTGCGTTTTTGTACGTGTGGTCGCATGTTACTAATTAAAGTCTTTTTTCCCTCGCCAGGTGCAAGTATCTCGTCTATCTGCAGATTTGACCGCTTGTCTGCGTTGGAGCTGGAGCCCGCAGCTGTACCTGATTCAGCTGATGAGTTTGGAGAGTCCGGGCTAGCGCTGCTATTGTTTTTGGCGGCAGCAGATTTCGGAGCATAGAATCCAGTACCAAGGGAGATTGCAGTCAGCTGTTGCAGAGTAGTTTGTCGCAGTTCCTGTGTGTGATGAGTCCAGTTTGGCCCCATTTCTGTTGTCCCAGACAGCGGGCGAGCTGTAAAGGCTTCAAGAACGCTTGGAGCTGCAGCTTGGTGATGAATAGTGGGCGAGGGTGGAACAATTTGGTGGTATTCTTCTCTCACACCAGGAGTGAGTAGCACAGCCACATCAGTTGCTGCAGACGATTCCAAGGGAACCGGACTAGCGCCGTCAATGATTTGGTCGAGGGGCAATCTTGGAGCAGCATCACTGTTGGTGTGTGGACATCTAGGAGTGACCTTCGTTGAAACCTGTAAATTTGAGTGAGAAAAATTAGGGGTGACGGCCATGGTTTTTTGGACCGCCACAGATAAATCTGTATCATATGAATCTAATAGTTCTTCTTCCAGGTACAGTTTCAGCCTGTTCAGGCCAGCTTGTAGCTGCTGCTCTGGAGTTGGCGTGCGGACCTCGGATGGTAGAAGCGGGCTCATAATAAGCCTCTGGATGTACTCTGGCTGAAACCTGATGATATGGGCCATGTCTACACGGCTAATCGTGCCACTCCTGACTGACCGTGACATGTTGTTGACCCAGTCCATCGACGGCCTTTCCTGGGGTACGCCGGTCGCTAACGCTAGTTCCTGTTTTTGCCTAGCCTGGCTTTCACGTTGTTCTATGCGCAGCTGTGCTTGCTGTAGATTACGCTGTTCGTGTTCGTGTTCGTGTTCTTGTTGTTTAAGGCGAATTAGAGTTGGAATTTGCTGCTGAAGTGTTGCCGGTGTAAACCTTTCCTCAAGATGATTAAAAAATGTTTCAGTCTTTTCCTCATTTGGATTTTTTCAGTTTGGTGCCGGTGAGACGGTCACAAGTAAGACCACTCTGCCTATATGAATAGGTGTGTGGCTTAGTATTTATTTCAGCTCGTTATATACGTTAGCTATATATAAATAGTATTTAGTGGCGTTAGCAGAGGCCTTTACAATAGTAGGCTTTAAGAGTATTTTAACAGTAGTAACATAAAAATATCTTAAAAATAAATACTGAGTATGTTAACAGGTTTTTTAAAATACTTGGAACTGTGACTAAACACGACAATTTATCGCTATCGAAATATTCTTATAGAAATAGTTGGCTTTAAGAGCTTTCAGTTTGGTGCCGGTGAGACGGTCACAAGTAAGACCACTCTGCCTATATGAATAGGTGTGTGGCTTAGTATTTATTTCAGCTCGTTATATACGTTAGCTATATATAAATAGTATTTAGTGGCGTTAGCAGAGGCCTTTACAATAGTAGGCTTTAAGAGTATTTTAACAGTAGTAACATAAAAATATCTTAAAAATAAATACTGAGTATGTTAACAGGTTTTTTTAAAATACTTGGAACTGTGACTAAACACGACAATTTATCGCTATCGAAATATTCTTATAGAAATAGTTGGCTTTAAGAGCTTTGTTTAACAGTGTTAACATAAAAAATAAATGCTGAATGTTTTAACAGGTTTTAAATACATGGAATTGTGACTAAACGCGACAAATTATTACTATCAAAATATTCTTATAGGAACTGTTAACTGTGAGGTGTGACCAAAAATGCCTGAGTATCGATGTCAAGAGTCACTGCCGCGAATATCGATAGTGGCCTTAGTGACCCGATATCGCGGCATGACAATCGAAAAAGCCAGCATGGCTGGTTTGTTTACATTTTTAGAATTTACAAGTTTGCTAATAAAAATTTTCTTTTCAGGTATTTCGCGGCTTTCTGCCAACAGGATTTGGAGTTGCCGCATCCACAGGAAGACGTCCAGTGTTGATGGAGGTGTACCAGCCAGCGGAGTCGGCGGAGTTAAGTAGCAGCCAGTTTCCAATCCACAGGGGAGAAAGTATCGTCAGAGTTTTTTGCACGCTGTAACTTACAAGTCCTTTCCTCTCGTACTAGGGGGTGGTTGTTGCAGCACGTGTCAGCCTCATTCAAAGCCTCTGGAGAGTCCGGATTAATGTGGTTGGATACAGCCAGCTGTAGATTAGCGACGCCAACTTCAGGAGAGTCCACCGTCGGTTGTTGGCTAATTTGCCACTGAGTTTGCTGTGAATACTGGATGCACACTGACCCCAAGGGAGCAGTGGCAGAAGGAGCTGGTCCAGCTGGATGTGATAAGGACTCATGAGAGCAGGAGGCGCTAATCAAGGATGTAGTGGAGACCAGTTCTTTAGCGACTTCAAAACAACCCGAACCAGTGGCCGCGGAGGATCCAGTAAAGTCAGCTCGGGGCAAACCAGTTGTAGAGCATTCAGCAGTACTGCCCAAGGAGTCCAGAGGTGCAGAAACTGGAGTGTCGTTGTAAACAGTGCGTTTTTGTACGTGTGGTCGCATGTTACTAATTAAAGTCTTTTTCCCTCGCCAGGTGGAATCATCTCGTCTATCTGCAGATTTGACCGCTTGTCTGCGTTGGAGCCGGAGCCCGCAGCTGTACCGGATTCAGCTGATGAGTTTGGAGAGTCCGGGCTAGCGCTGCTGTTGTTTTTTGGCGGCAGCAGATTTCGGAGCATAGAATCCAGTACCAAGGGAGATTGCAGTCAGCTGTTGGAGAGTAGTTTGTCGCAGTTCCTGTGTGTGATGAGTCCAGTTTGGCCCCATTTCTGTTGTCCCAGACAGCGGGCGAGCTATAAAGGCTTCGAGAACGCTTGGAGCTGCAGCTTGGTGATGAGTAGTGGGCGAGGGTGGAACAATTTGGTGATACTCTTCTCTCACACCAGGAGTGAGTAGCACAGCCACATCAGTTGCTGCCGACGATTCCAAGGGATCCGGATTAGCGCCGTCAATGATTTGGTCGAGGGGCAATCTTGGAGCAGCATCACTGTTGGTGTGTGGACATCTAGGAGTGACCTTCGTTGAAACCTGTAAATTTGAGTGAGAAAAATTAGGGGTGACGGCCATGGTTTTTTGGACCGCCACAGATAAAACTGTATCATATGAATCTAATAGTTCTTCTTCCAGGTACAGTTTCAGCCTGTTCAGGCCAGCTTGAAGCTGCTGCTCTGGAGTTGGCGTGCGGACCTCGGATGGTAGTAGCGGGCTCATAATAAGCCTCTGGATGTACTCTGGCTGAAACCTGATGATATGGGCCATGTCTACACGGCTAATCGTGCCACTCCTGACTGAC
>NW_024545766.1:0-26747 GCF_018152505.1 Drosophila elegans | reverse complement strand
AAGCAGAAGAAAGATCGGTTGGTCTTGCCGAAAAAGAACGTCGCTAAGCGATTTTCTTGTGCCCGAAATTAATACATTAATTAATATTAAATTAATAGCGCATCTGCTCTGTAATTTTCGTTCAGTGAGGCAGCTCCGGTGTTGTCGTAGGTCATAATTGTCTTGTTTATAAGCAGATTTAGTTTTTTCTCTACTTCGTCATAATACAGCAGAAGTGTCATGTTTCCTTGACGGAGTGTTGACATCTCCTGTTCTATTAAATATATCGGTCGTTTGTCCGCGTATGTCTCATTCTTTCCGGCAGGGACTTCATAATATCTAACGTTTCGCAGCACGCGATACATATTATGGCCTCCCTCTATGTTTCTACTTCTGGTGTGCCGAGATGTACACCACCTAATCGCTTCTGAACATCTTTTAATTTTTGCTAAAAGCTCTTTTCCTGCGCGTCGAGTGCGCTCGCAATTGCGCCTTCTATAATGGATTTTAGTTGTTCATTGGTCAATGCCATGTTTGAACTATTTTGTTGTGAACTTTCCGCGGTGTTTAGTTTTTGAAATCTGTCTAATGCTTCTATCTATCTAACGCTCATATGGTTTTTTTGTATTTAATTATTTCTAAAAAAAAATTTCCGAACTTGTGCCTTTTTTTTGACTGTTGGGTAGCCGCCGTTGCATCGGAGTGCATTGCCCGCTGATTGTGCTGACCGAAGCTTGGGATTTTGGCAACGTCGTTGTGCAACGTCCGCAGGTGTCGCTGGCCCTGCATTATTTTCTTCAATTATGCATGATCAGCTTGGGAACTTCCATTTTGCTGAGAAACAGTGTTAACTTATACACCCAAATAGCAGTTAATCAGCATTTCTTTGGTATCCAATTTCTACAAATAAGTATTGCACTTCTTGCTGAATTTGTACATACAAACTTGGATCTTATCTTTTTCTCACATATAATACATTGTAACCCCACCCATGACTATTTAAATTTTTCGTGTGACGCGTTGGGCATTTATATGACACATTTATAAGTTGAGAATCCTCAACAGCTCATGACAATTTGATCGATTTGGGTTTAAATTATTTAATTAGAATATTAGCTGACCACGCTGTCAAAAAATATTTATGAAGCGCCTTTGCCAAAATGATAAACATAAAATCCAAAATTAATGTAATATAGCTAAAAAAATGTAAAAAAAATGGGTATAAATGCGCGAAATTAATTTATTTTTAAAGGCCCGAACTAACAGCTTCCAGAGCAGCTAATTCATAGGGGGTGCAAATCTCCATTTAGTTCGGCCAAGCATTGCACGCAAAACGCCTCCCCTCCTACTTTTTCCTTTACGTTAACATATCCTCTTGAGATGCATCGCCCGCTTAAAGATCTTGTATTTTGGTTTGGTCAGCTGTTGGCGAGTCAAGGCCGATAAGATTTAAGCTCAGTTGGGTTTAATTTTATCTTTGGCATGACCCGATCGCCAGGAGCAGTGCTGATTTATCTTGCACGTGTTTTAATAATAATAATTGAAACCACTTGAAACCAAAAACTTGTATAATATTGCGCTCCCGTTTAGAGTATCCAATATCAAGTACACATTGATCATACTGAGTCGGTACAAAAAAAATTTCTTCTTTTTGCCCGTTGTGTTTTGAACTGGGATCAAAACGTAAGGTTGTATTCTTACTCTAGTATATTACTATTGCTTAATTTACCTACTCTTGTTAACCGTAAGCCGCTTAACTTTTAATGTGCCTTTTGGACCAACCCGCAACTACCATTTTCTTAACTGGCCCACATGTACCTTAAATTTTGGTCTGCATGAGCCCTTTCGTCTATATAATCAAATTTGCATTTCAACCTCTATCCCTGCACCGTACTTATTCCTATTTATTTAGTATTTTTTTTTAATGTCTCTATATTATTTTATTTGTGTTTTCCTCGCGAACTTGACAACTGCCCACTATGCTAACAACGTTCAACAATATGTAAATTGTTCCTTTTTAATGACATATATCACTTGTCCGCAGCATAACTAGCTTAGAACAGTCATAGCCTCGAAAAGCTTCGCTATTTTTTGTAAAATTAACATCTGCACACTTCAAAAATTTAATTTCCTTCGACTGCTATTTGTTATTAAGGTTATTAGGTCAAGTACGACGGCAGTTTTTTTTTGTTAGATTTGGTAGCAAGAAAATGTTGTATTTGTATTAAAAAGGTGCATCATACATGTTTTGTTTATTGTGTTGAGACCATGGATTGATTTTATAGAGAATTCTTTCATAGGTTTGATGTAATTTCGGAAGCCCCTGTTGTCAATTAAAAGTTGTATTTTTCTCCCTACGATATCCCTTTCTATGAATGGCAGCTGGGAGTTATGCCTAAAAAATTTATTTCATCGTATTTTACTAGATCATCGTCGATGTTACCACATTCCCCTTCGGCTACTGCCGGGTATTTATTATTGGTTTCATTGGTGGATCGTTTTCTAAGGCCAGATGGTTTATGCTCTGGTGTTTTGGTCCTGTATATCTAGTGCTACTACTATTGGGCCTTTTAATCGTCTGTCCCTGACTATTGTTACCTTTGGGTTGATTGTTTTGGTAAGTGTTTTGATTGGCCTTGAAAACGGTCTACTTTGTTGGTTTTGGGTTGGTTGTCTAAAACGGGATAATGAGAAATCAACGTTCATTGGTTGTGTCGGATCCTGTCTGTGTGGCTGTCTTAGTGGTATTTTATTAAAGTGAGGATTTTTTCCATGCTACGTGCTACGTGCAAAACTACTTGCGAACATGTATCGCTCATGATTAGCGTCTACTTCTTGGGTTAATGCTAAAGCAGAAGGAAGATCGTTTGGTCTTACCGAAAAAAGAACGTCGCTAAGCGATTTTCTTGTGCCCGAAATTAATACTCGTAGCGCATCTGCTCTGTAATTTTCGTTCAGTGAGGAAGCTACGGTGTTGTCGTAGGTCAGTTTTTTTCTCTACTTCGTCATAATACAGCATTCCTTGACGGAGTGTTGACATCTCCTGTTCTATTAAATATATCGGTCGTTTGTCCGCGTAGTTCTCATTCTTTCCTTCAAAGTCCGGCAGGGACTTCATAATGTCTAACGTTTCGCAGCACGCGATACCTATTATGATTTCGGCATCCCTTTATATTTCTTCTTTTGGTGTGCCGATATTTGCACCACCTAATCGCTTCTGAACATCTTGTCATTTTTGCTCAAAGCTCTTTTCCTGCGCGGCAAGTGCGCTTGCAACTGCGCCTTCTATAATGGATTTTAATTGTTCATTGGTCAATGCCATGTTTGAACTATTTTGTTGTGAACTTTAGTTTTTGAAATTTGTGTAATGATTCGATCTATCTAACGATCATATGATTTTAACACAAAGAATTTTATTCATTTTGTATTTAATTTTTTCTAAAAAAAATTTTCTGAACTTGTGCCTTTTTTTTGACTGTTGGGTAGCCGCCGTTGCATTGGAGTGCATTGTCCGCTGACTGCGCTGACCGAAGCTGGGGATTTTGGCAACGTCGTTGTGCAATGCTCGCACAACAGGCGTACATACATACAAACGAGAAAGTAGGAGAGCATTTGCAAGACGTAAAAGAATAAGAATCGAAAGGAAACAAAAATCACATTCATACATGGACTGCACAGCGTGACTTGCAGTAAATTGTTTCTTTACAACTCGTGTTAAATTTAAATAAATTCTTTTTTTAGCAGAGCCACGCTTCAAATTTTTTTAACAATCTTTTTTTATACAAGTTAGTTTTGAAATTTGAGTATAAAAATTGTTACACTGTTTATTTATTTTTTCTAGGCGCCGGTGTAAATTTCGACTGTCTGGAGTTTATTACCGTGGAGGAAATTAAGGATGCGATTCCGCCAATCGGAATTAGAGTACTCTTCCGCGAAAAGCTGTTCGCTTGGAGGAAAACAAAGGTAAGACATTATTATTTCTCTTTCCAAATTTCTTGGTAACTTTCTTTGTTTATTTTTATAGTTTACTCAAGGAATATCTTTGCAACCATCGTCTCCAAAGCCATCGCCACAAAAGGCACCGCCAGCACTTTTATCTCCGTTGCCGTCTAATGCACCTAAATTCAAATACACTCTTAACAAGATATGAGTCTTTAAGTTCTAATAATTATGTATATTTTCAGTATAATTGATAACCAATAACCTGAGTCTAACATTAATTATAATTACAAATTTTTCAAAGAGCTTGAATAAAACTTTAAGTGGAACGGCTGCTGGAAAAGAACTTCTAGCATGTAAAATACTGACTGAAAAGCAAAGAGGCATTCTCATTAATCTTATTATTGAGGAAATGAAAAACAATAACATCAACCTTCAAGTAAGCAGCTTTCCAAATTTGTTGGACGAGCTCTCCAATTTTTTTTCACACCTCCTCTTCATACTTATGTCTTAAATAATGATAAAAAAAAACTATAAGATTAAAATATATTTAGATTTATAATTTCGAATATAGATGTATAAAAAAAAAACAAATAAAAGCGAAAAATAAATAACGAAAAAAGATTTTTTTAAAATTTGTGGCTTGCCATTTTTACTGAACAAAAAAACCGTTCTCAACAGTCTCGATTTCAGTATTTCCGTGCTCAATATTGAGCCAAGAACTGATTTACTGAAATCAAGAAGACATTTTCTTAGATCGAGACTGATTTTTTAAGACTGAATATCCTGGATTTGAGAATAGGTCTTCTCGGTTCTCAGAACGAATAGGAATATAAATATAAATGCGCGAAATGAATTTATTTTTAAAGGCCCAGAACTAGCAGCTTCCAGAGCAGCTAATTCATAGGGGGTGCAAATCTCCATTTAAACTAGTTCGGCCAAGCTCTGCACGCAAAACGCCCTCTCCTAATTTTTCCTTTCCGTAAACATCTCCTCTTGAGATGCATCGCCCGGTTAAAGATCTCGTATTTTGGTTTGGTCAGCTGTTGGTTTTTTTAAATACACGTTGGCGAGTCTAGGCCGATAAGCTTTAAGCTCAGTTGGGTTTCATTTTCTCTTTGGTATACCCCGATCGCAGTGCTAATTTATCTTGCACGTGTTTTAATAATAATAATTGAAAGCACTTAAATAATAATTTTAACCACTTGAAACCAAAAATTTGTATAATATTGCGCTCCCGTTTAGAGTATCCAATATCAAGTACACATTGATCGTACTGAGTTGGTACAAAAAAAATTTCTTCCTTTTGCGCGTTGTGGTTTGAACTGGGATCAAAACGTAAGGTTGTATTCTTACTCTAATATATTACTATTGCTAAATTTACCTACTCTTGTAAATCGTAAGCCGCTTAACTTTTAATGTGCCTTTTGGACCAACCCGCAACTACCATTTTCTTAACTTGCCCACATGTACCTTAAATTTTGGCCTGCATGAGCCCTTTCGTGTTCTCTGTAATAATTATAAAAATCTATATAATCAAATTTGCATTTCAACCTCTATCCCTGCACCGTACTTAGTTTTAGTTTTATTTTTTTTTAATGTCCCTATATTATTTTATTTGTGTTTTCCTCGCGAACTTGACAACTGCCCACTATGCTAACAACGTTCAACAATATATAAATTGTTCCTTTTTAATGACATATATCACTTGTCTGCAGCTTAACTAGCTTAGAACAGTTATAGCCGTGAAAAGCTTTGCTATTTTTTTTTTAGCCTTTTCCAGCTAAATAAGCTGGTTTTTAAAAAAGTAAAACAAATTTTTTCCTCAACTTTTGTAAAATTAACATCTGCACACTTCAAAAATTTAATTTCCTTCGACTGCTATTAGTTATTAACTTTTTTTCTATTAGGTCAAGTACGACGTCAGTTTTTTTTAGTTTAGGTCCAATCCAATTATTCCATCAAACTTTGTTAGATTTGGTAGCAAGAAAATGTTGTATTTGTATTAAAAAGGTGCATTATACATTTTTTGTTTATTGTGTTGTGACCATGGATTGATTTTATAGAGAATGGTTTATTTACGAAAATAACGTTTTTTAATTCTGTCATAGGTTTGATGTAATTTCGAAACGCCTGTTGTCAATTAAAAGTTGTATTTTTCTCCCTACGATATCCCTTTCTATGAATGGCAGCTGGGAGTTATTCCTAAAAAATGTATTTCATCGTATTTTACTAGATCATCGTCGATGTTCCCACATTCTCCTTCGGCTACTGCCGGGTATTTATTATTGGTTTCATTTGGTGGATCGTTTTCTAAGGCCAGATGGTTTTTGCTCTGGTGTTTTGGTCCTGTATATCTAGTGCTACTACTATTGGGCCTTTAAATCGTCTGTCCCTGATTACTGTTACCGTTGGGTTGATTGTTTTGGTAAGTGTTTTGATTGGCCTTGAAAACGGTTTTTACTTTGTTGGTTTTGGGTTGGTTGTCTAAAACGGGATAATGAGAAATCAACGTTCATTGGTTGTGTCGGATCCTGTCTGTGTGGCTGTCTTGGTGGTATTTTATTAAAGTGAGGATTTTTTCCATGCTACGTGCTACGTGCAAAACTACTTGCGAACATGTATCGCTCATGATTAGCGTCTACTTCTTGGGTTAATGCTAAAGCAGAAGGAAGATCGTTTGGTCTTACCGAAAAAAGAACGTCGCTAAGCGATTTTCTTGTGCCCGAAATTAATACGCGTAGCGCATCTGCTCTGTAATTTTCGTTCAGTGAGCAAGCTACGGTGTTGTCGTAGTCAGTTTTTTTCTATACTTCGTCATAATACAGCATTCCTTGACGGAGTGTTGACATCTCCTGTTCTATTAAATATATCGGTCGTTTGTCCGCGTAGTTCTCATTCTTTCCCTCAAAGTCCGGCAGGGACTTCATAATGCCTAACGTTTCGCAGCACGCGATACCTATTATGATTTCGGCATCCCTTTATATTTCTTCTCTTGGTGTGCCGATATTTGCACCACCTAATCGCTTCTGAACATCTTGTCATTTTTGCTCAAAGCTCTTTCCCTGCGCGGCAAGTGCGCTCGCAACTGCGCCTTCTATAATGGATTTTAATTGTTCATTGGTCAATGCCATGTTTGAACTATTTTGTTGTGAACTTTAGTTTTTGAAATTTGTGTAATGCTTCGATCTATCTAACGATCATATGATTTTAACACAAAGAATTTTGTTCCTTTTGTATTTAATTTTTTCTAAAAAAATTTTCTGAACTTGTGCCTTTTTTTTGACTGTTGGGTTGCATTGGAGTGCATTGTCCGCTGACTGCGCTGACCGAAGGCGTACATACATACAAACGAGAAAGTAGGAGAGCATTTGCAAGACGTAAAAGAATAAGAATCGAAAGGAAACAAAAAACACATTCATACATGGACTGCAGCAGCGTGACTTGCAGTAAATTTTTACTTTACAACTCGTGTTAAATTTAAATAAATACTTTTTGTAGCAGAGCCACGCTTCAAATTTTTTTAACAATCTTATTTTATACAAGTTAGTTTTGAAATTTGAGTATAAAAATTGTTGCACTGTTTATTTATTTTTTTCTAGGCGCCGGTGTAAATTTCGACTGTCTGGAATTTATTACCGTGGAGGAAATTAAGGATGCGATTCCGCCAATCGGAATTAGAGTACTCTTCCGCGAAAAGCTGTTCGCTTGGAGGAAAACAAAGGTAAGACATTATTATCTCTCTTTCCAAATTTCTTGGTAACTTTCTTTGTTTATTTTTATAGTTTACTCTTCGCAGCCATCGTCTCCAAAGCCATCGCCACAAAAGGCACCGCCAGCACTTTTATCTCCGTTGCCATCTAATGCGCCTAAATTCAAATACACTCTTAACAAGGTATGAGTCTTTAAGTTCTAATAATTATGTATATTTTCAGTATAATTGATAACCAATAACCGAATCTAATATTAATTATAACACCAAATTTTTGAAAGAGCTTGAATAAAATTTTAAGTGGAAAGGCTGCTGGAAAAGAACTTCTAGCATGTAAAATACTGACTGAAAAGCAAAGAGGCATTCTCATTAATCTTATTACTGAGGAAATGTAAAACAATAACATCAACCTTCAAGTAAGCAGCTTTCCAAATTTGTTGGACGAGCTCTCCAATTTTTTCACACCTCCTCTTCAAACTTATGTCTTAAATAATGATAAAAAAAAACTATAAGATTAAAATATATTTAGATTTATAATTTCGAGTACAGATGTACAGATAGTTCGGCCAAGCTCTGCACGCAAAACGCCTCCCCTTCTAATTTTTCCTTTCCGTAAACATCTCCTCTTGAGATGCATCGCCCGGTTAAAGATCTCGTATTTTGGTTCGGTCAGCTGTTGGTTTATTTAAATACACGCTGGCGAGTCTTGGCCGATAAGCTTTAAGCTCAGTTGGGTTTAATTTTATCTTTGGTATGCCCCGATTGCACGCAGCAGTGCTGATTTATCTTGCACGTGTTTTAATAATAAAATTTGAAAGTACTTCTTTTTGCCCGTTGTGGTTTGAACTGGGATCAAAACGTAAGGTTGTATTCTTACTCTAGTATATTACTATTGCTTAATTTACCGACTCTTGTAAATCGTAAGCCGCTTAACTTTTAATGTGCCTTTTGGACCAACCCGCAACTACCATTTTCTTAACTTGCCCACATGTACCTTAAATTAGCTTAGAACAGTTATAGCCGTGAAAATCTTCGCTATTTTTTTTTAGCGATTTCCAGCTTAATAAGCTGGTTTTTAAAAGAGTAAAACAACATTTTTTCCTCAACTTTTGTAAAATTAACATCTGCACACTTCAAAAATTTAATATCCTTCGACTGCTTTTTGTTATTCAGGTTAAAAGGTCAAGTACGACGTCAGTTTTTTTTAGTAGGTCCAATCCAATTATTCCATCAAACTTTGTTAGATTTGGTAGCAAGAAAATGTTGTAATTGTATTAAAAAGGTGCATTATACATTTTTTGTTTATTGTGTTGTGATCATGGATTGATTTTATAGAGATTGATTGGATTGATTTTCATAGGTTTGATGTAATTTCGGAAACCCCTGTTGTCAATTAAAATGTGATTTTTCTCCATGCGATATCCCTTTCTATGAATGGCAGCTGGGAGTTATGCCTAAAAAATGTACTTCATCGTATTTTACTAGATCATCGTCGATGTTCCCACATTCCCCTTCGGCTACTGCCGGGTATTTATTATTGGTTTCATTTGGTGGATCGTTTTCTAAGGCCAGATGGTTTATGCTCTGGTGTTTTGGTCCTGTATATCTAGTGCCTTTTAATCGTCTGTCCCTGAATTTTGTTACCGTTGGGATGATTGTTTTGGTAAGTGTTTTGATTGGCCTTGAAAACGGTCTACTTTGTTGGTTTTGGGTTGGTTGTCTAAAACGGGATAATGAGAAATCAACGTTCATTGGTTGTGGCGGATCCTGTCTGGGTGGCTGTCTTGGTGGTATTTTACGTGCAAAACTACTTGCGAACATGTATCGCTCATGATTAGCGTATACTTCTTGGGTTAATGCTAAAGCAGAAGATAGATCGGTTGGTCTTGCCGAAAAACGAACGTCGATAAGCGTTTTTCTTGTGCCCGGAATTAATACTCGTAGCGCATCTGCTCTGTAATTTTCGTTCAGTGAGGCAGCTCCGGTGTTGTCGTAGGTCATAATTGTCTTGTTTATTAGCAGAGTCAATTTTTTCTCTACTTCGTCATAATACAGCAGAAGTGTCATGTTTACTTAACGGAGTGTTGACATCTCCTGTTCTATTAAATATATTTGTCGTTTGTCCGCGTAAGTCTCATTCTTTCCCTCAAAGTCCGGCAGGGACTTCATAATATCTAAAGTTTCGCAGCACGCGATACCTATTATGATTTCGGCATTCCTCTATGTTTCTACTTCTGGTGTGCCGAAATTTACACCACCTATTCGCTTCTGAACATCTTGTAATTTTTGCTCAAAGCTCTTTTCCTGCGCGTCGAGTGCGCTCGCAATTGCGCCTTCTATAATGGATTTTAATTGTTCATTGGTCAATGCCATGTATGAACTATTTTGTTGCGAACTTTCCGCGGTGTTTAGTTTTTGAAATTTACTTGAGTAAGAATACTTGAGTAAGAATACAACCTTACGTTTTGATCCCAGTTCAAACTACAACGACCGACTCAATACGATTAATGTTTACTTGATATTGGGTACTCTAAATGGGAGCGCAATATTATTCAAGTTGTTGGTTTTAAGTGGTTTCAATTATTATTATTATTAAAACACGTGCAAGATAAATCAGCACTGCTCCGGGCGATCGGGTCATGCCAAAGATAAAATTAAACCCAACTGAGCTTAAATCTTATCGGCCTAGACTCGCCAACAGCTGACCAAACCAAAATACGAGATCTTTAAGCGGGCGATGCATCTCAAGAGGAGATGTTTACGTAAAGGAAAAAGTAGGAGAGGAGGCGTTTTGCGTGCAGAGCTTGGCCGAACTAGTTCAAATGGAGATTTGCACCCCCTATGAATTACATGCTCTGGAAGCTGTTAGTTCGGGCCTTTAAAAATAAATTCATTTACATATTACATTTATAACATATTACATATATTACATTTATTTTGGCTTTTTAGTTTATCATTTTGGCATAGGCGCTTCAAAAATATTTTTTGACAGCGTGGTCGCTAATATTACAATTAAATAATTTAAAACCAAATCGATCAAATTGCCATGCGTTGTTGAGGATTCTCGGAAAGAAGAGAGCTGTTGTGAAAACGGTAAGTTCCAAGTTTGTATCAAGTAGTGCAATACTTATTTGCAGAAATTGGATACCAAAGAAATGCTGATTAACTGCTTATTGGGTGTATAAGCTAACACGGTTTCCCAGCAAAATGGAAGTTCCCAAGCTGATCATGCATAATTGTACAAAATAATGCAAGGTCAGCAACACCTGCGGTCGTTGCACAACGACGTTGCCAAAATCCCAAGCTTCGGTCAGCACAATCAGCGGGCAATGCACTCCGATGCAACGGCGGCTACCCAACAGTCAAAAAAAAGGGCACAAGTTCTGAAACTTTTTTTTAGAAAAATTTAAATACAAAAGGAACAAAATTCGTTGTGTTAAAATCATATGAGCGTTAGATAGATAGAAGAATTGTTAGACAGATTTCAAAAACTAAACATGGCATTGACCAATTAAAATCCAATGTTTTACTTTTTTAAAACCAGCTTATTTAGCAGGAAATCGCTAAAAAAAATAGCGAAGCTTCTCACGGCTATAAGTATTCTAAGCTAGTTAATCTGCAGACAAGTGATATATGTCATTAAAAAACTAAAACTAAGTACGGTGCAGGGATAGAGGTTGAAATGCAAATTTGATTATAAAGATTTTTATAATTATTACAGAGAACTAAAAAGGGCTCATGCAGGCCAAAATTTAAGGGAGATTTTGGCAAGTTAAGAAAATGGTAGTTGCGGGTTGGTCCAAAAGGTACATTAAAAGTTAAGCGGCTTACTAATTCTATGGAGTCAATATCACCTTCGACCAGATTGTGCATACAAATAGAGTAGGTAAATTAAATTAGTAGAGCTGATTTATCTTGCACGTGTTTCAATAATAATAATTGAAAGCACTTTAATAATAATAATTTTAATCACTTGAAACCAAAAACTTGTATAATATTGCGCTCCCGTTTAAAGTATCCATTATCAAGTACACATTGGTGGTATTGAGTCGGTACAAAAAAAATTTCTTCTTTTTGTCCATTGTGGTTTGAACTGGGATCAAAACGTAAGGTTGTATTCTTACTCTAGTATATTACTATTGCTTAATTAACCTACTCTTGTAAATCGTAGAATCATGCTTAAAACTATTTTTATGCACAATCTTGTCGAAAGTTTTATTGACTCCATACAATTGGTAAGCCGCTTAACTTTTAATGTGCCTTTTGGACCAACCCGGAATTACCATTTTCTTAACTTGCCCACATGTACCTTAAATTTTGGCCTGCATGAGCCCTTTCGTGTTCTCTGTAATAATTATAAAAATCTATATAATCAAATTGCATATCAACCTCTATCCCTGCACCGTACTTAGTTTTAGTTTTTTTTTTGTAAATGTCCCTATATTATTTTATTTGTGTTTTCCTCGCGAACTTGACAACTGCCCACTATGCTAACAACGTTCAACAATATATAAATTGTTCCATTTTAATGACATATATCACTTGTCTGCAGCTTAACTAGCTTAGAACAGTTATAGCCGTGAAAAGCTTTGCTATTTTTTTTAGCCATTTCCAACTTTTGTAAAATTAACATCTGCACACTTCAAAAATTTAATTTCCTTCGACTGCTATTAGTTATTAACTTTTTTTCTATTAGGTCAAGTACGAGTCAGTTTTTTTAGTAGGTCCAGTCCAATTATTCCATCAAACGTTGTTAGATTTGGTAGCAAGAAAATGTTGTATTTGTATTAAAAAGGTGCATTATACATTTTTTGTTTATTGTTTTGTGACCATGGATTGATTTTATAGAGAATGGTTTATTTACGAAAATAACTTTTTTTAATTCTATCCTAGGTTTGATATAATTTCGGAAACCCCTGTTGTCAATTAAAAGTTGTATTTTTCTCCCTGCGATATACCTTTCTATGAATGGCAGCTGGGAGTTCTGCCTAAAAATGTATTTCATCGTATTTTACTAGATCATCGTCGATGTTCCCACATTCCCCTTCGGCTACTGCCGGGTATTTATTATTGGTTTCATTTGGTGGATCGTTTTCTAAGGCCAGATGGTTTATCCTCTGGTTTTTTGGTCCTGTATATCTAGTGGTACTACTATTGGGCCTTTTAATCGTCTGTCCCTGATTACTGTTACCGTTGAGTTGATTGTTTTGGTAAGTGTTTTGATTGGCCTTGAAAACGGTCTACTTTGTTGGTTTTGGGTTGGTTGTCTAAAACTGGATAATGAGAAATCAACGTTCATTGGTTGTGTCGGATCCTGTCTGTGTGGCTGTCTTGGTGGTATTTTATTAAAGTGGGTATTTTTTCCTACGTGCTACGTGCAAAACTACTTGCGAACATGTATCGCTCATGATTAGCGTATACTTCTTGGGTTAATGCTAAAGCAGAAGGAAGATCGGTTGGTCTTACCGAAAAAAGAACGTCGCTAAGCGATTTTCTTGTGCCCGAAATTAATACTCGTAGCGCATCTGCTCTGTAATTTTCGTTCAGTGAGGAAGCTACGGTGTTGTCGTAGGTCAGTTTTTTCTCTACTTCGTCACAATACAGCAGAAGTGTCATGTTTCCTTGACGGAGTGTTGACATCTCTTGTTCTATTATATATATCGGTCGTTTGTCCGCGTAGTTCTCATTCTTTCCCTCAAAGTCCGGCAGGGACTTCATAATGGCTAACGTTTCGCAGCACGCGATACCTATTATGATTTCGGCATCCCTTTATATTTCTTCTTTTGGTGTGCCGATATTTGCACCACCTAATCGCTTCTGAACATCTTGTCATTTTTGCTCAAAGCTCTTTTCCTGCGCGGCAAGTGCGCTCGCAACTGCGCCTTCTATAATGGATTTTAATTGTTCATTGGTCAATGCCATGTTTGAACTATTTTGTTGTGAACTTTCCGCGGTGTTTAGTTTTTGAAATTTGTGTAATGCTTCGATCTATCTAACGCTAATTTAATTTAATTGTATTTAATTTTTTCTAAAAAAAAATTTTATGAACTTGTGCCTTCTTTTTGACTGTTGGGTAGCCGCCGTTGAATCGGAGTGCATTGTCCGCTGACTGCGCTGACCGGTGTAAACTTCGACTGTTTGGAATTTATTACCGTGGAGGAAATTAAGGATGCGATTCCGCCAATCGAAGTTAGAGTACTCTTCCGCGAAAAGCTGTTCGCTTGGAGGAAAACAAAGGTAAGACATTATTATCTCTCTTTCCAAATTTCTTGGTAACATTCTTTGTTTATTTTTATAGTTTACTCTTCGCAGCCATCGTCTCCAAAGCCATCGCCACAAAAGGCACCGCCAGCACTTTTATCTCCGTTGCCGTCTAATGCGCCTAAATTCAAATACACTCTTAACAAGGTATGAGTCTTTAAGTTCTAATAATTATGTATTTTTTCAGTATAATTGATAACCAATAACCTGAGTCTAACATTAATTATAATTACAAATTTTTCAAAGAGCTTGAATTAAATTTTAAGTGGAACGGCTGCTGGAAAAGAACTTCTAGCATGTAAAATACTGACTGAAAAGCAAAGAGGCATTCTCATTAATCTTATTATTGAGAAAATGAAAAACAATAACATCAACTTTCAAGTAAGCAGCTTTCCAAATTTGTTGGACGAGCTCTCTAATTTTTTCACACCTCCTCTTCATACTTATGTCTTAAATAATGATAAAAAAAACTATAAGATTAAAATATAATTAGATTTATAAATTCGAATATAAATGTATAAAAAAAACAAATAAAAGCGAAAAATATAAAACAAAAAAAAAATTTTTTATTTTTGGGGCTTGGCATTTTTACTGAACAAAAAAACCGTTCTCAACAGTCTCGATTTCAGTACTTCCGTACTCAAAAGTGAGCCAAGAACTGATTTACTGAAATCAAGAAGACATTTTCTTAGATCCAGACTGCTTTTTTAAGACTGAATATCCTGGATTTGAGAATAGGTCTTCTCGGTTCTGAGAACGAATAGGAATATAAATATAAACGCGCGAAATGAATATATTTTTAAAAGCCCAGAACTAGCAGCTTCCAGAGCAGCTAATTCATAGGGTATGCAAATCTCCATTTAAACTAATTCGGCCAATCTCTGCACGCAAAACGCCTCCCCTCCTACTTTTTTCTTTACGTAAACATTTCCCCTTGAGATGCATCGCCCGCTTAAAGATCTCATATTTTGGTTTGGTCAGCTGTTGGTTTATTTAAATACACGCTGGCGAATCTAGGCCGATAAGCATTAAGCTCAGTTGGGTTTAATTTTCTCTTTAGTATGCCCCGATCGCACGCAGCAGTGCTGATTTATCTTGCACGTGTTTTAATAATAATAATTGAAAGCACTTTAATAATATTTTTAACCACTTGAAACCAAAAACTTGTATAATATTGCGCTCCCGTTTAGAATACCCAATATCAAGTACACATTGATCGTACTGAGTCGGTTCAAAAAAATTTCTTCTTTTTGCCCGTTTTGGTTTGAACTGGGATCAAAACGTAAGGTTGTATTCTTACTCTAATATATTACTATTGCTTAATTTACCTACTCTTGTAAATCGTAAGCCGCTTAACTTTTAATGTGCCTTTTGGACCAACCCGCAACTACCATTTTCTTAACTTGCCCACATGTACCTTAAATTTTGGCCTGCATGAGCCCTTTCGTGTTAGTAGGTCCAGTCCAATTATTCCATCAAACGTTGTTAGATTTGGTAGCAAGAAAATGTTGTATTTGTATTAAAAAGGTGCATTATACATTTTTTGTTTATTGTGTTGTGACCATGGATTGATTTTATAGAGAATGGTTTATTTACGAAAATAACTTTTTTTAATTCTATCCTAGGTTTGATATAATTTCGGAAACCCCTGTTGTCAATTAAAAGTTGTATTTTTCTCCCTGCGATATCCCTTTCTATGAATGGCAGCTGGGAGTTCTGCCTAAAAAATGTATTTCATCGTATTTTACTAGATCATCGTCGATGTTCCCACATTCCCCTTCGGCTACTGCCGGGTATTTATTATTGGTTTCATTTGGTGGATCGTTTTCTAAGGCCAGATGGTTTATCCTCTGGTTTTTTGGTCCTGTATATCTAGTGGTACTACTATTGGGCCTTTTAATCGTCTGTCCCTGATTACTGTTACCGTTGAGTTGATTGTTTTGGTAAGTGTTTTGATTGGCCTTGAAAACGGTCTACTTTGTTGGTTTTGGGTTGGTTGTCTAAAACTGGATAATGAGAAATCAACGTTCATTGGTTGTGTCGGATCCTGTCTGTGTGGCTGTCTTGGTGGTATTTTATTAAAGTGGGTATTTTTTCCTACGTGCTACGTGCAAAACTACTTGCGAACATGTATCGCTCATGATTAGCGTATACTTCTTGGGTTAATGCTAAAGCAGAAGGAAGATCGGTTGGTCTTACCGAAAAAAGAACGTCGCTAAGCGATTTTCTTGTGCCCGAAATTAATACTCGTAGCGCATCTGCTCTGTAATTTTCGTTCAGTGAGGAAGCTACGGTGTTGTCGTAGGTCAGTTTTTTCTCTACTTCGTCACAATACAGCAGAAGTGTCATGTTTCCTTGACGGAGTGTTGACATCTCTTGTTCTATTATATATATCGGTCGTTTGTCCGCGTAGTTCTCATTCTTTCCCTCAAAGTCCGGCAGGGACTTCATAATGGCTAACGTTTCGCAGCACGCGATACCTATTATGATTTCGGCATCCCTTTATATTTCTTCTTTTGGTGTGCCGATATTTGCACCACCTAATCGCTTCTGAACATCTTGTCATTTTTGCTCAAAGCTCTTTTCCTGCGCGGCAAGTGCGCTCGCAACTGCGCCTTCTATAATGGATTTTAATTGTTCATTGGTCAATGCCATGTTTGAACTATTTTGTTGTGAACTTTCCGCGGTGTTTAGTTTTTGAAATTTGTGTAATGCTTCGATCTATCTAACGCTAATTTAATTTAATTGTATTTAATTTTTTCTAAAAAAAATTTTATGAACTTGTGCCTCTTTTTGACTGTTGGGTAGCCGCCGTTGAATCGGAGTGCATTGTCCGCTGACTGCGCTGACCGGTGTAAACTTCGACTGTTTGGAATTTATTACCGTGGAGGAAATTAAGGATGCGATTCCGCCAATCGAAGTTAGAGTACTCTTCCGCGAAAAGCTGTTCGCTTGGAGGAAAACAAAGGTAAGACATTATTATCTCTCTTTCCAAATTTCTTGGTAACATTCTTTGTTTATTTTTATAGTTTACTCTTCGCAGCCATCGTCTCCAAAGCCATCGCCACAAAAGGCACCGCCAGCACTTTTATCTCCGTTGCCGTCTAATGCGCCTTAATTCAAATACACTCTTAACAAGGTATGAGTCTTTAAGTTCTAATAATTATGTATTTTTTCAGTATAATTGATAACCAATAACCTGAGTCTAACATTAATTATAATTACAAATTTTTCAAAGAGCTTGAATTAAATTTTAAGTGGAACGGCTGCTGGAAAAGAACTTCTAGCATGTAAAATACTGACTGAAAAGCAAAGAGGCATTCTCTTTAATCTTATTATTGAGGAAATGAAAAACAATAACATCAACTTTCAAGTAAGCAGCTTTCCAAATTTGTTGGACGAGCTCTCTAATTTTTTCACACCTCCTCTTCATACTTATGTCTTAAATAATGATAAAAAAAACTATAAGATTAAAATATAATTAGATTTATAAATTCGAATATAAATGTATAAAAAAAAACAAATAAAAGCGAAAAATATAAAACAAAAAAAAAAATTTTTTATTTTTGGGGCTTGGCATTTTTACTGAACAAAAAAACCGTTCTCAACAGTCTCGATTTCAGTACTTCCGTACTCAAAAGTGAGCCAAGAACTGATTTACTGAAATCAAGAAGACATTTTCTTAGATCCAGACTGCTTTTTTAAGACTGAATATCCTGGATTTGAGAATAGGTCTTCTCGGTTCTGAGAACGAATAGGAATATAAATATAAACGCGCGAAATGAATATATTTTTAAAAGCCCAGAACTAGCAGCTTCCAGAGCAGCTAATTCATAGGGTATGCAAATCTCCATTTAAACTAATTCGGCCAATCTCTGCACGCAAAACGCCTCCCCTCCTACTTTTTTCTTTACGTAAACATTTCCCCTTGAGATGCATCGCCCGCTTAAAGATCTCATATTTTGGTTGGTCAGCTGTTGGTTTATTTAAATACACGCTGGCGAATCTAGGCCGATAAGCATTAAGCTCAGTTGGGTTTAATTTTCTCTTTAGTATGCCCCGATCGCACGCAGCAGTGCTGATTTATCTTGCACGTGTTTTAATAATAATAATTGAAAGCACTTTAATAATATTTTTAACCACTTGAAACCAAAAACTTGTATAATATTGCGCTCCCGTTTAGAATACCCAATATCAAGTACACATTGATCGTACTGAGTCGGTTCAAAAAAATTTCTTCTTTTTGCCCGTTTTGGTTTGAACTGGGATCAAAACGTAAGGTTGTATTCTTACTCTAATATATTACTATTGCTTAATTTACCTACTCTTGTAAATCGTAAGCCGCTTAACTTTTAATGTGCCTTTTGGACCAACCCGCAACTACCATTTTCTTAACTTGCCCACATGTACCTTAAATTTTGGCCTGCATGAGCCCTTTCGTGTTAGTAGGTCCAGTCCAATTATTCCATCAAACGTTGTTAGATTTGGTAGCAAGAAAATGTTGTATTTGTATTAAAAAGGTGCATTATACATTTTTTGTTTATTGTGTTGTGACCATGGATTGATTTTATAGAGAATGGTTTATTTACGAAAATAACTTTTTTTAATTCTATCCTAGGTTTGATATAATTTCGGAAACCCCTGTTGTCAATTAAAAGTTGTATTTTTCTCCCTGCGATATCCCTTTCTATGAATGGCAGCTGGGAGTTCTGCCTAAAAAATGTATTTCATCGTATTTTACTAGATCATCGTCGATGTTCCCACATTCCCCTTCGGCTACTGCCGGGTATTTATTATTGGTTTCATTTGGTGGATCGTTTTCTAAGGCCAGATGGTTTATCCTCTGGTTTTTTGGTCCTGTATATCTAGTGG
Organism: Drosophila elegans; assembly: GCF_018152505.1. Taxonomy (NCBI): domain Eukaryota; kingdom Metazoa; phylum Arthropoda; class Insecta; order Diptera; family Drosophilidae; genus Drosophila; species Drosophila elegans. The sequence goes on along the minus strand of NW_024545766.1, from coordinate 7,984 downwards.
TACTACTATTGGGCCTTTTAATCGTCTGTCCCTGATTACTGTTACCGTTGAGTTGATTGTTTTGGTAAGTGTTTTGATTGGCCTTGAAAACGGTCTACTTTGTTGGTTTTGGGTTGGTTGTCTAAAACTGGATAATGAGAAATCAACGTTCATTGGTTGTGTCGGATCCTGTCTGTGTGGCTGTCTTGGTGGTATTTTATTAAAGTGGGTATTTTTTCCTACGTGCTACGTGCAAAACTACTTGCGAACATGTATCGCTCATGATTAGCGTATACTTCTTGGGTTAATGCTAAAGCAGAAGGAAGATCGGTTGGTCTTACCGAAAAAAGAACGTCGCTAAGCGATTTTCTTGTGCCCGAAATTAATACTCGTAGCGCATCTGCTCTGTAATTTTCGTTCAGTGAGGAAGCTACGGTGTTGTCGTAGGTCAGTTTTTTCTCTACTTCGTCACAATACAGCAGAAGTGTCATGTTTCCTTGACGGAGTGTTGACATCTCTTGTTCTATTATATATATCGGTCGTTTGTCCGCGTAGTTCTCATTCTTTCCCTCAAAGTCCGGCAGGGACTTCATAATGGCTAACGTTTCGCAGCACGCGATACCTATTATGATTTCGGCATCCCTTTATATTTCTTCTTTTGGTGTGCCGATATTTGCACCACCTAATCGCTTCTGAACATCTTGTCATTTTTGCTCAAAGCTCTTTTCCTGCGCGGCAAGTGCGCTCGCAACTGCGCCTTCTATAATGGATTTTAATTGTTCATTGGTCAATGCCATGTTTGAACTATTTTGTTGTGAACTTTCCGCGGTGTTTAGTTTTTGAAATTTGTGTAATGCTTCGATCTATCTAACGCTAATTTAATTTAATTGTATTTAATTTTTTCTAAAAAAAAATTTTATGAACTTGTGCCTTCTTTTTGACTGTTGGGTAGCCGCCGTTGAATCGGAGTGCATTGTCCGCTGACTGCGCTGACCGGTGTAAACTTCGACTGTTTGGAATTTATTACCGTGGAGGAAATTAAGGATGCGATTCCGCCAATCGAAGTTAGAGTACTCTTCCGCGAAAAGTTGTTCGCTTGGAGGAAAACAAAGGTAAGACATTATTATCTCTCTTTCCAAATTTCTTGGTAACATTCTTTGTTTATTTTTATAGTTTACTCTTCGCAGCCATCGTCTCCAAAGCCATCGCCACAAAAGGCACCGCCAGCACTTTTATCTCCGTTGCCGTCTAATGCGCCTAAATTCAAATACACTCTTAACAAGGTATGAGTCTTTAAGTTCTAATAATTATGTATTTTTTCAGTATAATTGATAACCAATAACCTGAGTCTAACATTAATTATAATTACAAATTTTTCAAAGAGCTTGAATTAAATTTTAAGTGGAACGGCTGCTGGAAAAGAACTTCTAGCATGTAAAATACTGACTGAAAAGCAAAGAGGCATTCTCATTAATCTTATTATTGAGGAAATGAAAAACAATAACATCAACTTTCAAGTAAGCAGCTTTCCAAATTTGTTGGACGAGCTCTCTAATTTTTTCACACCTCCTCTTCATACTTATGTCTTAAATAATGATAAAAAAACTATAAGATTAAAATATAATTAGATTTATAAATTCGAATATAAATGTATAAAAAAAAACAAATAAAAGCGAAAAATATAAAACAAAAAAAAAAAATTTTTTATTTTTGGGGCTTGGCATTTTTACTGAACAAAAAAACCGTTCTCAACAGTCTCGATTTCAGTACTTCCGTACTCAAAAGTGAGCCAAGAACTGATTTACTGAAATCAAGAAGACATTTTCTTAGATCCAGACTGCTTTTTTAAGACTGAATATCCTGGATTTGAGAATAGGTCTTCTCGGTTCTGAGAACGAATAGGAATATAAATATAAACGCGCGAAATGAATATATTTTTAAAAGCCCAGAACTAGCAGCTTCCAGAGCAGCTAATTCATAGGGTATGCAAATCTCCATTTAAACTAATTCGGCCAATCTCTGCACGCAAAACGCCTCCCCTCCTACTTTTTCTTTACGTAAACATTTCCCCTTGAGATGCATCGCCCGCTTAAAGATCTCATATTTTGGTTTGGTCAGCTGTTGGTTTATTTAAATACACGCTGGCGAATCTAGGCCGATAAGCATTAAGCTCAGTTGGGTTTAATTTTCTCTTTAGTATGCCCCGATCGCACGCAGCAGTGCTGATTTATCTTGCACGTGTTTTAATAATAATAATTGAAAGCACTTTAATAATATTTTTAACCACTTGAAACCAAAAACTTGTATAATATTGCGCTCCCGTTTAGAATACCCAATATCAAGTACACATTGATCGTACTGAGTCGGTTCAAAAAAAATTTCTTCTTTTTGCCCGTTTTGGTTTGAACTGGGATCAAAACGTAAGGTTGTATTCTTACTCTAATATATTACTATTGCTTAATTTACCTACTCTTGTAAATCGTAAGCCGCTTAACTTTTAATGTGCCTTTTGGACCAACCCGCAACTACCATTTTCTTAACTTGCCCACATGTACCTTAAATTTTGGCCTGCATGAGCCCTTTCGTGTTAGTAGGTCCAGTCCAATTATTCCATCAAACGTTGTTAGATTTGGTAGCAAGAAAATGTTGTATTTGTATTAAAAAGGTGCATTATACATTTTTTGTTTATTGTGTTGTGACCATGGATTGATTTTATAGAGAATGGTTTATTTACGAAAATAACTTTTTTTAATTCTATCCTAGGTTTGATATAATTTCGGAAACCCCTGTTGTCAATTAAAAGTTGTATTTTTCTCCCTGCGATATCCCTTTCTATGAATGGCAGCTGGGAGTTCTGCCTAAAAAATGTATTTCATCGTATTTTACTAGATCATCGTCGATGTTCCCACATTCCCCTTCGGCTACTGCCGGGTATTTATTATTGGTTTCATTTGGTGGATCGTTTTCTAAGGCCAGATGGTTTATCCTCTGGTTTTTTGGTCCTGTATATCTAGTGGTACTACTATTGGGCCTTTTAATCGTCTGTCCCTGATTACTGTTACCGTTGAGTTGATTGTTTTGGTAAGTGTTTTGATTGGCCTTGAAAACGGTCTACTTTGTTGGTTTTGGGTTGGTTGTCTAAAACTGGATAATGAGAAATCAACGTTCATTGGTTGTGTCGGATCCTGTCTGTGTGGCTGTCTTGGTGGTATTTTATTAAAGTGGGTATTTTTTCCTACGTGCTACGTGCAAAACTACTTGCGAACATGTATCGCTCATGATTAGCGTATACTTCTTGGGTTAATGCTAAAGCAGAAGGAAGATCGGTTGGTCTTACCGAAAAAAGAACGTCGCTAAGCGATTTTCTTGTGCCCGAAATTAATACTCGTAGCGCATCTGCTCTGTAATTTTCGTTCAGTGAGGAAGCTACGGTGTTGTCGTAGGTCAGTTTTTTCTCTACTTCGTCACAATACAGCAGAAGTGTCATGTTTCCTTGACGGAGTGTTGACATCTCTTGTTCTATTATATATATCGGTCGTTTGTCCGCGTAGTTCTCATTCTTTCCCTCAAAGTCCGGCAGGGACTTCATAATGGCTAACGTTTCGCAGCACGCGATACCTATTATGATTTCGGCATCCCTTTATATTTCTTCTTTTGGTGTGCCGATATTTGCACCACCTAATCGCTTCTGAACATCTTGTCATTTTTGCTCAAAGCTCTTTTCCTGCGCGGCAAGTGCGCTCGCAACTGCGCCTTCTATAATGGATTTTAATTGTTCATTGGTCAATGCCATGTTTGAACTATTTTGTTGTGAACTTTCCGCGGTGTTTAGTTTTTGAAATTTGTGTAATGCTTCGATCTATCTAACGCTAATTTAATTTAATTGTATTTAATTTTTTCTAAAAAAAAATTTTATGAACTTGTGCCTTCTTTTTGACTGTTGGGTAGCCGCCGTTGAATCGGAGTGCATTGTCCGCTGACTGCGCTGACCGGTGTAAACTTCGACTGTTTGGAATTTATTACCGTGGAGGAAATTAAGGATGCGATTCCGCCAATCGAAGTTAGAGTACTCTTCCGCGAAAAGTTGTTCGCTTGGAGGAAAACAAAGGTAAGACATTATTATCTCTCTTTCCAAATTTCTTGGTAACATTCTTTGTTTATTTTTATAGTTTACTCTTCGCAGCCATCGTCTCCAAAGCCATCGCCACAAAAGGCACCGCCAGCACTTTTATCTCCGTTGCCGTCTAATGCGCCTAAATTCAAATACACTCTTAACAAGGTATGAGTCTTTAAGTTCTAATAATTATGTATTTTTTCAGTATAATTGATAACCAATAACCTGAGTCTAACATTAATTATAATTACAAATTTTTCAAAGAGCTTGAATTAAATTTTAAGTGGAACGGCTGCTGGAAAAGAACTTCTAGCATGTAAAATACTGACTGAAAAGCAAAGAGGCATTCTCATTAATCTTATTATTGAGGAAATGAAAAACAATAACATCAACTTTCAAGTAAGCAGCTTTCCAAATTTGTTGGACGAGCTCTCTAATTTTTTCACACCTCCTCTTCATACTTATGTCTTAAATAATGATAAAAAAAACTATAAGATTAAAATATAATTAGATTTATAAATTCGAATATAAATGTATAAAAAAAACAAATAAAAGCGAAAAATATAAAACAAAAAAAAAATTTTTATTTTTGGGGCTTGGCATTTTTACTGAACAAAAAAACCGTTCTCAACAGTCTCGATTTCAGTACTTCCGTACTCAAAAGTGAGCCAAGAACTGATTTACTGAAATCAAGAAGACATTTTCTTAGATCCAGACTGCTTTTTTAAGACTGAATATCCTGGATTTGAGAATAGGTCTTCTCGGTTCTGAGAACGAATAGGAATATAAATATAAACGCGCGAAATGATTATATTTTTAAAAGCCCAGAACTAGCAGCTTCCAGAGCAGCTAATTCATAGGGTATGCAAATCTCCATTTAAACTAATTCGGCCAATCTCTGCACGCAAAACGCCTCCCCTCCTACTTTTTTCTTTACGTAAACATTTCCCCTTGAGATGCATCGCCCGCTTAAAGATCTCATATTTTGGTTTGGTCAGCTGTTGGTTTATTTAAATACACGCTGGCGAATCTAGGCCGATAAGCATCAAGCTCAGTTGGGTTTAATTTTCTCTTTAGTATGCCCCGATCGCACGCAGCAGTGCTGATTTATCTTGCACGTGTTTTAATAATAATAATTGAAAGCACTTTAATAATATTTTTAACCACTTGAAACCAAAAACTTGTATAATATTGCGCTCCCGTTTAGAATACCCAATATCAAGTACACATTGATCGTACTGAGTCGGTTCAAAAAAAATTTCTTCTTTTTGCCCGTTTTGGTTTGAACTGGGATCAAAACGTAAGGTTGTATTCTTACTCTAATATATTACTATTGCTTAATTTACCTACTCTTGTAAATCGTAAGCCGCTTAACTTTTAATGTGCCTTTTGGACCAACCCGCAACTACCATTTTCTTAACTTGCCCACATGTACCTTAAATTTTGGCCTGCATGAGCCCTTTCGTGTTAGTAGGTCCAGTCCAATTATTCCATCAAACGTTGTTAGATTTGATAGCAAGAAAATATTGTAATTGTATTAAAAAGGTGCATTATACATTTTTTGTTTATTGTGTTGTGATCATGGATTGATTTTATAGAGAATGGTTTATTTACGAAAATAACGTTTTTTAATTCTTTCATAGGTTTGATGTAATTTCGGAAACCCCTGTTGTCAATTAAAAGTTGTATTTTTCTCCCTGCGATATCCCTTTCTATGAATGGCAGCTGGGAGTTATGCCTAAAAAATTTATTTCATCGTATTTTACTAGATCATCGTCGATGTTCCCACATTTCCCTTCGGCTACTGCCGGGTATTTATTATTGGTTTCATTTGATGGATCTTTTTCTAAGGCCAGATGGTTTATGCTCTGGTGTTTTGGTCCTGTATATCTAGTGCCTTTTAATCGTCTGTCCCTGATTATTGTTACCGTTGGGTTGATTGTTTTGGTAAGTGTTTTGATTGGCCTTGAAAACGGTCTACTTTGTTGGTTTTGGGTTGGTTGTCTAAAACGGGATAATGAGAAATCAACGTTCATTGGTTGTGTCGGATCCTGTCTGGGTGGCTGTCTTGGTGGTATTTTATTAAAGTGGGGATTTTTTCCATGCTACGTGCTACGTGCAAAACTACTTGCGAACATGTATCGCTCAAGATTAGCGTCTACTTCTTGGGTTAATGCTAAAGCAGAAGGAAGATCGGTTGGTCTTACCGAAAAAAGAACGTCGCTAAGCGATTTTCTTGTGCCCGAAATTAATACTCGTAGCGCATCTGCTCTGTAATTTTCGTTCAGTGAGGAAGCTACGGTGTTGTCGTAGGTCAGTTTTTTCTCTACTTCGTCATAAACAGCAGAAGTGTCATGTTTCCTTGACGGAGTGTTGGCATCTCCTGTTCTATTAAATATATAGGTCGTTTGTCCGCGTATTTCTCATTCTTTCCGGCAGGGACTTCATACTATTATGATTTCGGCATCCCTCTATGTTTCTACTTCTGGTGTGCCGAGATGTACACCACCTAATCGCTTCTGAACATCTTTTAATTTTTGCTAAAAGCTCTTTTCCTGCGCGTCGAGTGCGCTCGCAATTGCGCCTTCTATAATGGATTTTAATTGTTCATTGGTCAATGCCATGTTTGAACTATTTTGTTGTGAACTTTCCGCGGTGTTTAGTTTTTGAAATCTGTCTAATGCTTCTATCTATCTAACGCTCATATAATTTTGTTGTATTTAATTTTTTCTAAAAAAAAAATTTCCGAACTTCTGCCTTTTTTTTTGACTGTTGGGTAGCCGCCGTTGCATCGGAGTGCATTGCCCGCTGATTGTGCTGACCGAAGCTTGGGATTTTGGCAACGTCGTTGTGCAACGTCCGCAGGTGTCGCTGGCCCTGCATTATTTTCTTCAATTATGCATGATCAGCTTGGGAACTTCCATTTTGCTGGGAAACAGTGTTAACTTATACACCCAATAAGCAGTTAATCAGCATTTCTTTGGTATCCAATTTCTGCAAATAAGTATTGCACTACTTGATACAAACTTGAAACTTGCCTTTTTCTCATCAGCTATCTTCTTCCGAGAATCCTCAACAACGCATGGCAATTTGATCGATTTGGTTTTAAATTATTTAATTGGAATATTAGCTGACCGCGCTGTCTAAAAATATTTATGAAGCGCCTTTGCCTTAATGATAAATATAAAAGCCAAAATAAATGTAATATAGCTAAACAAAAATGTAAAAAAATGGGTATAAATGCGCGAAATTAATTTATTTTTAAGGGCCCGAACTAGCAGCTTCCAGAGCAGCTAATTCATAGGGGGTGCAAATCTCCATTTAAACTAGTTCGGCCAAGTTCTGCACGCAAAACTCCTCCCCTCCTACTTTTCCCTTTACGTAAACATCTCCTCTTGAGATGCATCGCCCGCTTAAATATCTCGTATTTTGGTTTGGTCAGCTGTTGGCGAGTCTAGGCCGATAAGCTTTAAGCTCAGTTAGGTTTAATTTTCTCTTTGGCATGACCCGATCGCACGCAGCAGTGCTGATTTATCTTGCACGTGTTTTAATAATAATAATAATTGAAACCACTTGAAACCAAAAACTTGAATAATATTGCGCTAGATTACCCAAAATCAAGTAAACATTAATCGTATTGATTCGGTACAAAAATTTCTTCTTTTTGCCCGTTGTAGTTTGAACTGGGATCAAAACGTAAGGTTGTATTCTTACTCAAGTATATTACTATTGCTTAATTTACCTACTCTTGTAAATCGTAGAATCATGCTTGGAACTATTTTTATGCACAATCTTGTCGAAGGTGATATTGACTCCATAGAATTGGTAAGCCGCTTAACTTTTAATGAGCCTTTTGGACCAACCCGCAACTACCATTTTCTTAACTTGCCC
>NW_024545765.1:0-2806 GCF_018152505.1 Drosophila elegans | reverse complement strand
TTAAATATTTCAGAATAATGGTTTAAATTTCATCAAAATCGGACGACTATAGCATATAGCTCCCATAGAAACAATCGGAAAAATAATTGAAAAAAAATTATAAATTTGTTGTTTTTTAAATTTTTGTTTTGTTCTTCGACATAAAGCAATGGTTAAATATTTCAGAATTATGGTTAAAATTTCATCAAAATCGGACGACTATAGCATATAGCTCCCATAGGAACAATCGGAAAAATAATTGAAAAAAATTATAACTTTGCTGTTTTTTAATTTTTTGTTTAGTTCTTCGACATATAGCAATGGTTAAATATTTCAGAATTATGATTAAAATTTCATCAAAATCGGACGACTATAGCATATAGCTCCCATAGGAACAATCGGAAAAATAATTGAAAAAAATTATAACTTTGCTGTTTTTAATTTTTTTTTAGTTCTTCGACATATAGCAATGGTTAAATATTTCAGAATTATGATTTAAATTTCATCAAAATCGGACGACTATATCATATAGCTCCCATACAAATAATAAAAATATATAAAAGAACAATCAAATAATTAAGCTGCAAATCGTCATAGCTTCAATGTTTTTAAACATATACGCAAGTAAATCATAATTTTAATGTTTTCAAAAATATTTAATTCTTGCGATAGCTGCAAGGGTATATGAACTTCGGCTTGCCGAAGTTTGCTTTCTTTCTTGTTTTTATTTAACACGTTGTAAGACCCAACGCGTTGGGTGCCAATTAATTATATGTCCTGTTTAAGGATTTATTGTAATTCATTTCATTTCCAAAATGAAACTAACTGCCTTAACCTTGCATTATTTTATTCAATTATGCATGATCAGCTTGGGAACTTTGCTGGGAAACCGTTTTAACTTATACACCCAATTAGCAGTTAATCAGCATTTCTTTGGTATCCAATTCCTACAAATAAGTATTGCACTACTTGATGAATTTTTACATACAAACTTTGAACTTACCTTTTGCTCTACAGCTCTCTTCTTTCCGAAAATCCTCAACAGTGCATGGCAATTTGATCGATTTGGGTTTGCAACGGAGTGAAGGAGACATCTCCGACCCTATAAAGTATATATACTCTTGATCAGCATCACTAGGCGAGTCGATCTAGCCATGTCCCTCTGTCCATCTGTCCGTTCTTTTCTACGCAAACTAGTCTCTCAGTTTTAAATCTATCTGCATGAAACTTTCCCAAAAGTTGTCTTTCTATTGCAGGTAGTATATAAGTCGGAACGAGCCGGATCGGACGACTATAGCGTATAGCTCCCATAGGAACAATCGGAAAAATAAATGAAAAAAAAAATTATAAATTTGCTGTTTTTCAATTTTTTGTTTAGTTCTTCGACATTTAGTAATGGTTAAATATTTCAGAATTACGGTTTAAATTTCATCAAAATCGGACGACTATAGCTTATAGCTTCCATGGGAACAATCGGTAAAATCAATGAAAAACAAGAAAGAAAGCTAACTTCGGCAAGCCGAAGTTCATATACCCTTGCAGCTATTGCAAGAATTTAACATTTTTGAAAACATTAAAATTATGATTTACTGCGTATATGTTTAAAAACATTGAAGCTATGATGACTAGCAGCTCAATTATTTGATAGTTATTTTATATATTTTTATTATTTCTATGGGAGCTATATGTAGACGTCCGATTTTGATAAAATCTAAACCATAATTCTGAAATATTTAACCATTTCTATAAGTCGAAGAACTGAACAAAAAATTAAAAAACAGAAAAGTTATAATTTTTTTCATTTATTTTTCCGATTGTTCCTATGGGAGCTATATGCTATAGTCGTCCGATTTTGATATAATTTAAAACGTAAATCGAAAATATTTAACCATTACTAAGTGTCGAAGGACTAAACAAAAAATTAAAAAACAGCAAAGATATAATTTTTTTCATTTATTTTTCCGATTGTTCCTATGGGAGCTATATGCTATAGTCGTCCGATTTTGATATAATTTAAGCCGTAAATCGGAAATATTTAACCATTACTAAATGTCGAAGGACTAAACAAAAAATTAAAAAACAGAAAAGTTATCATTTTTTTCATCTATTTTTCCGATTGTTCCTATGGGAGCTATACGCTATAGTTGTCCGATCCGGCTCGTTCCGACTTATATACTACCTGCAATAGAAAGACAACTTTTGGGAAAGTTTCATGCAGATAGCTTTAAAACTGAGAGACTAGTTTGCATATAAACGGACGGACAGACGGACAGACGGACAGACGGACAGACGGACGGACGATCGATATAGTTAGATCGATCCCTGCGATGCTGGATCAAGAATATATATATACTTTAGGGTCGGAGATGTCTCCTTCACTGCGTTGCAAACTTCGACTGAAATTATAATAGCCCCCTGCAAGGGTAGTACCACGTGTCGTAAGATCCTCGACCCGCTTAATAAAAAGAAACAACTCGCTGTTAGACTCGACCTTGTGTACAAAAAACTCGATCAAGATCCTCGATTCAACGCGTTTAAATAAAAACATTGAACAAAAATTAAAAACGCGTTCGATTCGTTTTTAGAAAAAACAACAAAGCAACCTTAACTCAACAAAACCAGGCAACAACAACAAATCAACCAAATAAAAATAAACCAGGAACGACGACAAGGGCGAAACCAAATTAAAAGAAATGGAGCGGCAACAACATTTAGTTGTATAATTAAATAAAACCATAAGTAGAGAGTTCGTTGATATTCCCACTATTTCGAATTGCAAAATATTTAAAAATATTTTAAAAGTGATTTTTCAAGAGTCTCTCAGTCA
>NW_024545764.1:0-47895 GCF_018152505.1 Drosophila elegans | reverse complement strand
AATGGAACGTGTATCATTTCCTAGCCATTATACGGATATATTTATTATATCTTATGGTATTGGGTTTTGATGCAAGCTTCTTGATCAAAGTATCACGAGTTTGTTATATAATCGCAAACAAATTCTTTAATAAAAGGAGTGCATTTATGTATTTTTGATTTGAAAATTTGGTATAACTCCAATTACTCAGGTATGATCCAATTCAAGGACATTGCCAGGTAGGGAGTTTGACTGGGGCGGTACATCTCTCAAATAATAACGGAGGTGTCCCAAGGCCAGCTCAGTGCGGACAGAAACCACACATAGAGCAAAAGGGCAAATGCTGACTTGATCTCGGTGTTCAGTACACACAGGGACAGCAAAAGCTCGGCCTATCGATCCTTTTGGTTTAAAGAGTTTTTAACAAGAGGTGTCAGAAAAGTTACCATAGGGATAACTGGCTTGTGGCGGCCAAGCGTTCATAGCGACGTCGCTTTTGATCCTTCGATGTCGGCTCTTCCTATCATTGTGAAGCAAAATTCACCAAGCGTTGGATTGTTCACCCATGCAAGGGAACGTGAGCTGGGTTTAGACCGTCGTGAGACAGGTTAGTTTTACCCTACTAATGACAAAACGTTGTTGCGACAGCATTCCTGCGTAGTACGAGAGGAACCGCAGGTACGGACCAATGGCACAATACTTGTTCGAGCGAACAGTGGTATGACGCTACGTCCGTTGGATTATGCCTGAACGCCTCTAAGGTCGTATCCGTGCTGGACTGCAATGATAAATAAGGGGCAATTTGCATTGTATGGCTTTCTAAACCATTTAAAGTTTATAATTTATTTTATGAACGACAATGGATGTGATGCCAATGTAATTTGTAACATAGTAAATTGGGAGGATCTTCGATCACCTGATGCCGCGCTAGTTACATATAAAAACATTATTTAATACAATGACAAAGCCTAGAATCAATTGTAAACGACTTTTGTAACAGGCAAGGTGTTGTAAGTGGTTGAGCAGCTGCCATACTGCGATCCACTGAAGCTTATCCTTTGCTTGATGATTCGATAATAAATATATATATATATAATATATAACATAATCAATTTAAATTATCATCATATATGTTTGATAGTTTTTGTTGTTATATATTATTTATATATTTTATTAGGAGGAGGAGGTTAAATATGATATGGATTAGATATAACCTAATTAAACAGGTAGCCAAATGCATCGTCATCTTAATAGTGACGCGAATGTGTGATATTATATATCTTAAGAGTATAAGTCACATACAGTAGCCTAATGTTCTATCGTCATCTATTTAGTGACGCAGATATAAATTGTCAAAATATAATAAGTCTTGCTTGATAGCAAAACTTATGTCTCTTATTAAAGGCAAATGAAATGATATCTATGCATATTAAAGAAGAAAGAATTATAAAGCCATATAAATAAACATATTTTAATATGAAAAATATGAATCTAAAAACTACACAAGTCTTTTTTGGTAGCCAAATGAATCGTCATCTACTTAGTGACGCATATAATAAAATGTCAAATTAAAAGAGTCTTACTACAAGTCTTTTTGGTAGCCAAATGAATCGTCATTTACTTAGTGACGCATATAATAAAATGTCAAATTAAAAGAGTCTTACTACAAGTCCCTTTATTAAAGGCGGCAAATTAAACGGTATATATATTTATTTTAAATATATATATACAATTTGAAAAAAAACTAAAACGAAAAATTGCATACATATTAAAAAGACTTTTAATATGAAAAATACGAGCCTAAAAACTACAAGTCACTTATGGTAGCCAAATGCATCGTCATCTTAATAGTGACGCGAATGTGAAAACAAATGCCGAGTGCTGAAGTTCCAGGTAAGAGCTTAGATATTATATATCTTAGGACTATAAGTCACATACAGTAGCCAAATGAATCGTCATCTATTTAGTGACGCAGATATAAATTGTCAAAATATAATAAGTCTTGCTTGATAGCAAAACTAATGTCTCTTATTAAAGGCAAATGAAATGATATCTATGCATATTAAATAAGAAGAAAGAATTATTAATACAAGTCATTTTTGGTAGCCAAATGAATCGTCATCTTACTTAGTGACGCATATAAACAAATCTCAAATTAAAAGAGTCTTATTTATATTATAAATATATACAAATATACAAAAAAAAATGTTCCATATGAAAAATTTGAGTCTAAAAACTACAAGTCCCTTATGGTTGCCAAATGGAATCGTCATCTACTTAGTGACGCTGATAAAAAATTGTCAAAGTAACAAGATTTACTAAAAGTTTCGAATTAATAAATGAAATGAATATGAAATGAAATGAAATGAAATGGAATGGAATGGAATGAAATGAAATGAAATGAAATTTAATATATTTAATATTAAAAAAATATATCTATATTCATTTGGGTAAATTGAGAATATCCATACAATGGATTGCTTATAGTAAAGCAACAAAATATATGGGTATTTCTCAGAACATATAATATTAATATGATTTTGTGAATTCCTATAATAAATAACATTCATATATATGAAAATGTTATCATATATCAATATTATTGATATATTATATATGGAATGTATGGAAAATATAAAATATTCCTTCAATTTCCTCAAGCATATGGAGGAAATTCATATGAAGGCAGACTTTTAGTACTGTAAACACGCAGTTTAAAGACGGGGTGTCCAAAAACATATATAGGGTAGTGCCTGTTGGCTGGCAACCAAATATATGGGTATTTCTCAGAACTTATAAAATTAAAATTATATTGTGAATACCTATAATAAATAACATTCATATATATGAAAATGTTGTGATATATCAATATTATTGATATATTATAAATGAAATGTATGGAAAATATAAAATATTCCTTCAATTTCCTCAAGCATATGGAGGAAATTCATATGAAGGCAGACTTTTAGTACTGTAAACACGCAGTTTAAAGACGGGGTGTCCAAAAACATATATAGGGTAGTGCCTGTTGGCTGGCAACCAAATATATGGGTATTTCTCAGAACATATAAAATTAATATTATATTGTGAATACCTATAATAAATAACATTCATATATATGAAAATGTTGTAATATATCAATATTATTGATATATTATATATGAAATGTATGGAAAATATAAAATATTCCTTCAATTTCCTCAAGTATATGGAGGAAATTCATATGAAGGGAGACTTTTAGTACTGTAAACATGCAGTTTAAAGACGGCGTGTCCAAAAACATATATAGGGTAGTGCCTGTTGGCTGGCAACCAAATATATGGGTATTTCTCAGAACATATAAAATTAATATTATATTGTGAATACCTATAATAAATAACATTCATATATATGAAAATGTTGTAATATATCAATATTATTGATATATTATATATGAAATGTATGGAAAATATAAAATATTCCTTCAATTTCCTCAAGCATATGGAGGAAATTCATATGAAGGCAGACTTTTAGTACTGTAAACACGCAGTTTAAAGACGGGGTGTCCAAAAACATATATAGGGTAGTGCCTGTTGGCTGGCAACCAAATATATGGGTATTTCTCAGAACTTATAAAATTAAAATTATATTGTGAATACCTATAATAAATAACATTCATATATATGAAAATGTTGTGATATATCAATATTATTGATATATTATAAATGAAATGTATGGAAAATATAAAATATTCCTTCAATTTCCTCAAGTATATGGAGGAAATTCATATGAAGGCAGACTTTTAGTACTGTAAACATGCAGTTTAAAGACGGCGTGTCCAAAAACATATATAGGGTAGTGCCTGTTGGCTGGCAACCAAATATATGGGTATTTCTCAGAACATATAAAATTAATATTATATTGTGAATACCTATAATAAATAACATTCATATATATGAAAATGTTGTAATATATCAATATTATTGATATATTATATATGAAATGTATGGAAAATATAAAATATTCCTTCAATTTCCTCAAGTATATGGAGGAAATTCATATGAAGGGAGACTTTTAGTACTGTAAACATGCAGTTTAAAGACGGCGTGTCCAAAAACATATATAGGGTAGTGCCTGTTGGCTGGCAACCAAATATATGGGTATTTCTCAGAACATATAAAATTAATATTATATTGTGAATACCTATAATAAATAACATTCATATATATGAAAATGTTGTAATATATCAATATTATTGATATATTATATATGAAATGTATGGAAAATATAAAATATTCCTTCAATTTCCTCAAGTATATGGAGGAAATTCATATGAAGGGAGACTTTTAGTACTGTAAACATGCAGTTTAAAGACGGCGTGTCCAAAAACATATATAGGGTAGTGCCTGTTGGCTGGCAACCAAATATATGGGTATTTCTCAGAACATATAAAATTAATATTATATTGTGAATACCTATAATAAATAACATTCATATATATGAAAATGTTGTAATATATCAATATTATTGATATATTATATATGAAATGTATGGAAAATATAAAATATTCCTTCAATTTCCTCAAGTATATGGAGGAAATTCATATGAAGGGAGACTTTTAGTACTGTAAACATGCAGTTTAAAGACGGCGTGTCCAAAAACATATATAGGGTAGTGCCTGTTGGCTGGCAACCAAATATATGGGTATTTCTCAGAACATATATAATTAATATTATATTGTGAATACCTATAATAAATAACATTCATATATATGAAAATGTTGTAATAAATCAATATTATTGATATAATATATATGAAATGTATGGAAAATGTGAAACATATCGATATTGATCAATATTAGTTGAGATATCCCATATGTTGGGTGGCAAATAGAATTGAAAATACCCGATTTCAAGACAACGTGTCGAAAAACACATATAGGATGGTCAGTGGTTGTCCATCTATAGTTGAACAAAATTTATGATATCCATATAATTTTGTCAATTTAATAGCAAAATTAAATATTTTCCGTATGTTTTGTATCTTGATTCTTGCGAATACGAGACTTGGCTTGATACGGTTAATATTAAGTGTCATCACTTTTTAGATAATAATGTTGAAAACGAAAGCCAAGGTTGTATATATTATTATATGGCAACAATTGTTTTCCGACCTTTATCGTTAATCTAATTCAGGCTAATGTTATTATTAGTGCTGTTGTTATATATATTATATATATATTATAAATGTTTCATATGCGCTCGGTTTTATGTGATATATTACCAGAGAGTTATATGG
Source organism: Drosophila elegans (assembly GCF_018152505.1). NCBI lineage: Eukaryota > Metazoa > Arthropoda > Insecta > Diptera > Drosophilidae > Drosophila > Drosophila elegans. The sequence continues at coordinate 42,639 of NW_024545764.1, read as the reverse complement.
AAATGATAGATTTTAAATTTATCATAAAAATACAAATGATTTAACTCAATATTTATATTGGTTAATCAAAAATAATTGGTACATGTGTGAAATATATATGTATGGCGAAATAAAATGATATTTTAAAATGAAATATGTAAATATGAATTATATTATAGAATTATATATGAAAAAATTCTAGTTACTGTGGGCAAACGTGGCGTGTAACAAATATAAAGAATTTTAAAACGATTATGAAGCTAAACAAAGATAGCCATATTCGTATCAAGATTATTTTCCTCCCTCCTAAATGCAATTTAAAGAAAAATACTCTATAATAAATTTTGTATTACTAATTTCTATTTTAAAAAAATATGAAAGTAATATGAATTAAAAACATTATTCTGGTTGATCCTGCCAGTAGTTATATGCTTGTCTCAAAGATTAAGCCATGCATGTCTAAGTACACACGAATTAAAAGTGAAACCGCAAAAGGCTCATTATATCAGTTATGGTTCCTTAGATCGTTAACAGTTACTTGGATAACTGTGGTAATTCTAGAGCTAATACATGCAATTAAAACATGAACCTTATGGGACATGTGCTTTTATTAGGCTAAAACCAAGCGATCGCAAGATCGTTATACTGGTTGAACTCTAGATAACATGCAGATCGTATGGTCTTGTACCGACGACAGATCTTTCAAATGTCTGCCCTATCAACTTTTGATGGTAGTATCTAGGACTACCATGGTTGCAACGGGTAACGGGGAATCAGGGTTCGATTCCGGAGAGGGAGCCTGAGAAACGGCTACCACATCTAAGGAAGGCAGCAGGCGCGTAAATTACCCACTCCCAGCTCGGGGAGGTAGTGACGAAAAATAACAATACAGGACTCATATCCGAGGCCCTGTAATTGGAATGAGTACACTTTAAATCCTTTAACAAGGACCAATTGGAGGGCAAGTCTGGTGCCAGCAGCCGCGGTAATTCCAGCTCCAATAGCGTATATTAAAGTTGTTGCGGTTAAAACGTTCGTAGTTGAACTTGTGCTTCATACGGGTAGTACAACTTACAATTGTGGTTAGTACTATACCTTTATGTATGTAAGCGTATTACCGGTGGAGTTCTTATATATGTTTAAATACTTGTATTTTTTCATATGTTCCTCCTATTTAAAAACCTGCATTAGTGCTCTTAAACGAGTGTTATTGTGGGCCGGTACAATTACTTTGAACAAATTAGAGTGCTTAAAGCAGGCTTCAAATGCCTGAATATTCTGTGCATGGGATAATGAAATAAGACCTCTGTTCTGCTTTCATTGGTTTTCAGATCAAGAGGTAATGATTAATAGAAGCAGTTTGGGGGCATTAGTATTACGACGCGAGAGGTGAAATTCTTGGACCGTCGTAAGACTAACTTAAGCGAAAGCATTTGCCAAAGATGTTTTCATTAATCAAGAACGAAAGTTAGAGGTTCGAAGGCGATCAGATACCGCCCTAGTTCTAACCATAAACGATGCCAGCTAGCAATTGGGTGTAGCTACTTTTATGGCTCTCTCAGTCGCTTCCCGGGAAACCAAAGCTTTTGGGCTCCGGGGGAAGTATGGTTGCAAAGCTGAAACTTAAAGGAATTGACGGAAGGGCACCACCAGGAGTGGAGCCTGCGGCTTAATTTGACTCAACACGGGAAAACTTACCAGGTCCGAACATAAGTGTGTAAGACAGATTGATAGCTCTTTCTCGAATCTATGGGTGGTGGTGCATGGCCGTTCTTAGTTCGTGGAGTGATTTGTCTGGTTAATTCCGATAACGAACGAGACTCAAATATATTAAATAGATATCTTCAGGATTATGGTGTTGAAGCTTATATAGCCTTCATTCATGGTGGCAGTAAAATGTTTATTGTGTTTGAATGTGTTTATATAAGTGGAGCCGTACCTGTTGGTTTGTCCCATTATAAGGACACTAGCTTCTTAAATGGACAAATTGCGTCTAGCAATAATGAGATTGAGCAATAACAGGTCTGTGATGCCCTTAGATGTCCTGGGCTGCACGCGCGCTACAATGAAAGTATCAACGTGTATTTCCTAGACCGAGAGGTCCGGGTAAACCGCTGAACCACTTTCATGCTTGGGATTGTGAACTGAAACTGTTCACATGAACTTGGAATTCCCAGTAAGTGTGAGTCATTAACTCGCATTGATTACGTCCCTGCCCTTTGTACACACCGCCCGTCGCTACTACCGATTGAATTATTTAGTGAGGTCTCCGGACGTGATCACTGTGACGCCTTGCGTGTTACGGTTGTTTCGCAAAAGTTGACCGAACTTGATTATTTAGAGGAAGTAAAAGTCGTAACAAGGTTTCCGTAGGTGAACCTGCGGAAGGATCATTATTGTATAATATCTTTACCGTTAACACAAAATTTTGTATTATTTAATAATACAAAAAAAAATAAATTTGCCAAAAAATATATTATATTATATAATCTATATATATATATATATATAAATATGTCAAAAAATATATCAAAAATATCTTATCTAATTTAAAGCGTTTTAATGAAAGAAAAAGTATAGTCCTATGGACTTAAATAGCTCGAGCAAATGGTGTCCAATGCCGAGTAATTATTATGAGATATCAATTACGAGTCGTGGGCGGAGGCTCTGATGTCCATAAAATAAAAATCGACCTGGCCAATCGATTAGAGATACAGATAGATAGAAGATATATATACGATATGTTAAATATATAATATATAATAGAATATAATATAATTACTTTGTGTGTATATGGACCATAATATACACGCGTTGCGCATATGTATTGTTCATCTAAGTTATGGGCATACATTGGTTAATGCAACAACCTAAAATATATAATGTTGTACCCGGTTAATAATCAGGTTAATGTTTTATATAAAATGCAATATATATCAAACTTAAATAGAAATAAAATGAAAAATGAAAATTGGTATTATATTGTTTATATGAAACTAAGACATTTCGCAACATTTATTTTAGGTATAAAAATACATTTATTGAAGGAATTGATATATGCCAGTAAAATGGTGTATTTTTAATTTCTTTCAATAAAAACACAATTGACGAAATTAAAAAAACAAATATTATAAAACTCTAAGCGGTGGATCACTCGGCTCATGGGTCGATGAAGAACGCAGCAAACTGTGCGTCATCGTGTGAACTGCAGGACACATGAACATCGACATTTTGAACGCATATCGCAGTCCATGCTGTTATGTACTTTAATTAATTTTATAGTGCTGCTTGGACTACATATGGTTGAGGGTTGTAAGACTATGCTAATTAAGTTGTTTATAAAATTTTTAAATAAAATTTATAAGCACATGGTATATTATTGGATAATTATTTATTATTCATAATATTAAAAAATATATGAAAAACATTAACTCACAATGGATGTGATAAACGAAGAAAAATATTTTCGTTTTCAATCAAATGATACTGAGAAATGTCTAGCATAAAAAATGTTGAAATATTTTTCATCTAGAATTGTCTCTTATTAATGATTAGAAATTCGAAAGCTATTGGAAATGTTATTGCTCTTCGTTGGTTCTTTATAATTATCGAATTTATAAAATGTTTTCTCATTATATTTAAAGAATTAATTAATAAAAAGTTATATACAACCTCAACTCATATGGGACTACCCCCTGAATTTAAGCATATTAATTAGGGGAGGAAAAGAAACTAACAAGGATTTTCTTAGTAGCGGCGAGCGAAAAGAAATCAGTTCAGCACTAAGTCACTTTGTCTATATGGCAAATGTGAGATGCAGTGTATGGAGCGTCAATATTCTAGTATGAGAAATTAACGATTTAAGTCCTTCTTAAATGAGGCCATTTACCCATAGAGGGTGCCAGGCCCGTATAACGTTAATGATTACTAGATGATGTTTCCAAAGAGTCGTGTTGCTTGATAGTGCAGCACTAAGTGGGTGGTAAACTCCATCTAAAACTAAATATAACCATGAGACCGATAGTAAACAAGTACCGTGAGGGAAAGTTGAAAAGAACTCTGAATAGAGAGTTAAACAGTACGTGAAACTGCTTAGAGGTTAAGCCCGATGAACCTGAATATCCATTATGGAAAATTCATCATTAAAATTGTAATATTTAAACAATATTATGATAATAGTGTGCATTTTTTCCATATAAGGACATTGTAATCTATTAACATACAAAATTTATCATAAAATATGGCTTATAGTTTAATCCAATTAAAATGCTTGCGTTTTAACACAGATTAAATGTCATTAATTTGATAAAGTGTTGATAGATTTATATGAATACAGTGCGTTAATTTTTCGGAATTATATAATGGCATAATTATCATTGATTTTTGTGTTTATTATAAGCACTTGTATGATTAACAATGCGAAAGATTCAGGATACCTTCGGGACCCGTCTTGAAACACGGACCAAGGAGTCTAACATATGTGCAAGTTATTGGGATATAAACCTAATAGCGTAATTAACTTGACTAATAATGGGATTAGTTTTTTAACTATTTATAGCTAATTAACACAATCCCGGGGCGTTCTATATAGTTATGTATAATGATATTTATATTATTTATGCCTCTAACTGGAACGTACCTTGAGCATATATGCTGTGACCCGAAAGATGGTGAACTATACTTGATCAGGTTGAAGTCAGGGGAAACCCTGATGGAAGACCGAAACAGTTCTGACGTGCAAATCGATTGTCAGAATTGAGTATAGGGGCGAAAGACCAATCGAACCATCTAGTAGCTGGTTCCTTCCGAAGTTTCCCTCAGGATAGCTGGTGCATTTTAATGTTATATAAAATAATCTTATCTGGTAAAGCGAATGATTAGAGGCCTTAGGGTCGAAACGATCTTAACCTATTCTCAAACTTTAAATGGGTAAGAACCTTAACTTTCTTGATATGAAGTTTAAGGTTATGATATAATGTGCCCAGTGGGCCACTTTTGGTAAGCAGAACTGGCGCTGTGGGATGAACCAAACGTAATGTTACGGTGCCCAAATTAACAACTCATGCAGATACCATGAAAGGCGTTGGTTGCTTAAAACAGCAGGACGGTGATCATGGAAGTCGAAATCCGCTAAGGAGTGTGTAACAACTCACCTGCCGAAGCAACTAGCCCTTAAAATGGATGGCGCTTAAGTTGTATACCTATACATTACCGCTAAAGTAGATGATTTATATTACTTGTAATATAAATTTTGAAACTTTAGTGAGTAGGAAGGTACAATGGTATGCGTAGAAGTGTTTGGCGTAAGCCTGCATGGAGCTGCCATTGGTACAGATCTTGGTGGTAGTAGCAAATAATCGAATGAGACCTTGGAGGACTGAAGTGGAGAAGGGTTTCGTGTGAACAGTGGTTGATCACGAGTTAGTCGGTCCTAAGTTCAAGGCGAAAGCCGAAAATTTTCAAGTAAAACAAAAAGCAAACTATTAAGAAACACAAATAATAATAAAAGGCAAAAATAATATACTTGAATAATTTTGAACGAAAGGGAATACGGTTCCAATTCCGTAACCTGTTGAGTATCCGTTTGTTATTAAATATGGGCCTCGTGCTCATCCTGGCAACAGGAACGACCATAAAGAAGCCGTCGAGAGATATCGGAAGAGTTTTCTTTTCTGTTTTATAGCCGTACTACCATGGAAGTCTTTCGCAGAGAGATATGGTAGATGGGCTAGAAGAGCATGACATATACTGTTGTGTCGATATTTTCTCCTCGGACCTTGAAAATTTATGGTGGGGACACGCAAACTTCTCAACAGGCCGTACCAATATCCGCAGCTGGTCTCCAAGGTGAAGAGTCTCTAGTCGATAGAATAATGTAGGTAAGGGAAGTCGGCAAATTAGATCCGTAACTTCGGGATAAGGATTGGCTCTGAAGATTGAGATAGTCGGGCTTGATTGGGAAACAATAACATGGTTTATGTGCTCGTTCTGGGTAAATAGAGTTTCTTTCATTTATGGAAGTTACTTGTTCCCCGGATAGTTTAGTTACGTAGCCAATTGTGGAACTTTCTTGCTAAAATTTTTAAGAATACTAATTGGGTCAAACCAATTAGTTCTTATTAATTATAACGATTATCAATTAACAATCAATTCAGAACTGGCACGGACTTGGGGAATCCGACTGTCTAATTAAAACAAAGCATTGTGATGGCCCTAGCGGGTGTTGACACAATGTGATTTCTGCCCAGTGCTCTGAATGTCAAAGTGAAGAAATTCAAGTAAGCGCGGGTCAACGGCGGGAGTAACTATGACTCTCTTAAGGTAGCCAAATGCCTCGTCATCTAATTAGTGACGCGCATGAATGGATTAACGAGATTCCTACTGTCCCTATCTACTATCTAGCGAAACCACAGCCAAGGGAACGGGCTTGGAATAATTAGCGGGGAAAGAAGACCCTTTTGAGCTTGACTCTAATCTGGCAGTGTAAGGAGACATAAGAGGTGTAGAATAAGTGGGAGATATTAGACCTCGGTTTGGTATCGCCAATGAAATACCACTACTCTTATTGTTTCCTTACTTACTTGATTAAATGGAACGTGTATCATTTCCTAGCCATTATACGGATATATTTATTATATCTTATGGTATTGGGTTTTGATGCAAGCTTCTTGATCAAAGTATCACGAGTTTGTTATATAATCGCAAACAAATTCTTTAATAAAAGGAGTGCATTTATGTATTTTTGATTTGAAAATTTGGTATAACTCCAATTACTCAGGTATGATCCAATTCAAGGACATTGCCAGGTAGGGAGTTTGACTGGGGCGGTACATCTCTCAAATAATAACGGAGGTGTCCCAAGGCCAGCTCAGTGCGGACAGAAACCACACATAGAGCAAAAGGGCAAATGCTGACTTGATCTCGGTGTTCAGTACACACAGGGACAGCAAAAGCTCGGCCTATCGATCCTTTTGGTTTAAAGAGTTTTTAACAAGAGGTGTCAGAAAAGTTACCATAGGGATAACTGGCTTGTGGCGGCCAAGCGTTCATAGCGACGTCGCTTTTTGATCCTTCGATGTCGGCTCTTCCTATCATTGTGAAGCAAAATTCACCAAGCGTTGGATTGTTCACCCATGCAAGGGAACGTGAGCTGGGTTTAGACCGTCGTGAGACAGGTTAGTTTTACCCTACTAATGACAAAACGTTGTTGCGACAGCATTCCTGCGTAGTACGAGAGGAACCGCAGGTACGGACCAATGGCACAATACTTGTTCGAGCGAACAGTGGTATGACGCTACGTCCGTTGGATTATGCCTGAACGCCTCTAAGGTCGTATCCGTGCTGGACTGCAATGATAAATAAGGGGCAATTTGCATTGTATGGCTTTCTAAACCATTTAAAGTTTATAATTTATTTTATGAACGACAATGGATGTGATGCCAATGTAATTTGTAACATAGTAAATTGGGAGGATCTTCGATCACCTGATGCCGCGCTAGTTACATATAAAAACATTATTTAATACAATGACAAAGCCTAGAATCAATTGTAAACGACTTTTGTAACAGGCAAGGTGTTGTAAGTGGTTGAGCAGCTGCCATTTTTTTTTCTTCCTTCTTTTGTTTTTTTTTTTTTTTTTTTTTTTTTAAAATTTATTTTTTTTTTTAATATTTTTTTTTTATTTTTTTTTTTTTTTTTTTTTTTTTTTTTTTTTTTTTTTTTTTTTTTTTTTTTTTTTTTTTTTATTAGGGGGGGGGGGTTAAATATGATATGGATTAGATATAACCTAATTAAACAGGTAGCCAAATGCATCGTCATCTTAATAGTCAGTCGCGATCGAACTCTCGTTGAGTACAGACGTGCCTACGGACCGCCGCGAACGCGAACACGCGAACAAAGCAAACAAGACAAATCGTCAACAACATCATAACATCCGATACAACAACCGTTACGGTGTCAGCCAGCTGCGCTGTGATTGGCCACTGCTATCGCGTGATCAAGCCACAGCGTGAACTTTTGCGTGCAGGTGCATAAGCACCGGTACACATACACACACTCACACGCAAGCGCCTGTGCGTGTTATCTTTTCGTGCTACTGTTTAACCAACAACAACAACACAGCCAAGCGCAAACAGTTTAAGCTTGCCTTACAGGCAGCTTACTCGTTCCCCCCCCCCCCCGCTCTCCTCACCCTTGCCATGGATTGGCAAGCTGCGCCTAGTGACAGGCTGTCAAGCAAGACAGGCAACAACAACAACAAGAGGAAGAAGAAGAACTCTTCAGGAGACGACTCGGACTCCTCTGGATCTCTCGAATCTGGGGAAATTAAGCGCAAACCTGTACGGAAAACTACTCAACTCGCAGCATCGGTCTTGCCTGAGGGACCAAGCACCAGCAAAGCAGCAAGGGCGGCCCTGTACAGTAACAGGTTTGCAGCACTTTCTTCTGATGACGATGATGAAGAGGTAGAGGACAACGAGGAATATACGCCCACAGACGAGGAGCTGAAGATGGAACTGGACAAGGTAATGAAATCCACAATCAAAAAGCGAGTCGACGAGCCCAAGGTAATCAGACCACCCCCGATATTTATACCTGATGTGACCAACTTCAAAGCCCTGACCAAATCAATTGCTACCGTCCTCGGCAATAACGTTGAGGTCACATACAAGGCGACCAGGAATAACAATGTCAGAGTCATGACTCAGGATAAGGCAAGTTACTCCGCCCTGAAGGAATTCCTCAATGAGAACAACAAGCGATACCACACGTTCCAGCCCCGTGATGAACGCGCCTACCGCATTGTCATTAAAGGCCTCCACTACTCCACCGAGCTAGATGACATCAAAGCAGGACTTCAAAGCCAAGGGCACAAGGTGAGAGATCTGTACAACCTCACCCAAAAAGTCACCAAGAAGCCACTTAACATTTTCTTTGTAAATCTCGAGCCGGCTAACAACAACAAAGAGGCCTACCAGGTTAAGCGTCTCTGCAGCTCAGTGGTGACCATAGAGCCCCCAATAAAATTTAATGATGTGCCCCAGTGCTATCGCTGTCAGGGGTTCGGGCACACTCAGAGGTACTGCCATCTAGAGGAGAGATGTGTTAAATGCGGAGCCGGTCACTCCTCGACGGACTGCACTAAGATCGGTAGCGAACCAGCGTACTGCCTGCACTGCCAAGGCCCACATCCTGCATCCTACAAAGGCTGCCCTGCGTATAAGAAGGCCAAAAGTCTGCAAGCTCCTAGGCAGCCAGCCCCTAGGGCCCAACAACCCGCCAAATCTCGCATGGTTGACCCCTCTATCAGCTTTGCCAACGTGGCAAGGAATTCTGTAGCCCCCGAGAAGCCCCAGCAGCAAGCTCCACCTGAAGCCACCCAAGACTACATGATGGCAGCTATGATGTCACGTATGGAAGGTCTGTTGGAAAAGATGATGGACCGGATATTCAAGCAAATGACGGAGATGTTCACCTCCATCCTTGCCAAGGTCTGCAAATAGGCCTGCGAATAGTTCTTTGGAACGCGAACGGCCTGATAAGTAGCAGGCCAGAGGTGGAACATTTTGTCCACACCAATAACATAGACATACTCCTCATATCCGAAACCCATTTTACCAGCAGATCCTACTTCAGGCTTCACGGCTACGACCTTGTTCACGCTGACCATCCCAACGGCAGTGCACGCGGCGGAGCGGCTATATTGATAAAATCAGGGATAAAATTCAATGAGCTGGCTACCCTGCAAGAAGACTGGGTTCAGTGCGCCAAAATAAACCTCCCCAGCCCTCTGGGAGATCTAACCATTGCTGCAGCGTACCTCCCTCCCAGACACAGGGTGTCCGAAGAACAATTCGAACTACTGCTGAGTAGTTTGGGTAACAGATTTTTAATTGGAGGTGACTTTAACGCAAAACACCAATGGTGGGGATCTCGGATTAACAACCCTAAAGGTCGTGGCCTGCTTCGATGCATGCAGCGAAACGGCATAGATTGCCACAGTACTGGTGAGCCCACTTATTGGCCTACTGACGCATCGAAGCTCCCAGACATCTTGGATATTGCCCTCTCCAAAGGCTTTGATCGCTCCAAAGTCTCGTGCTCTTCTAATGCGGACCTCTTTTCTGATCACAGCGCAGTTGAACTGCGACTAAATCTTCCGGCAATCAGGAAAGGTTCGCGGACCAGAATGATTAGAAAGAGTACGTGTCCGGCTGCCTATAAAGCATGGATGACGGAGAACATCGACCCTCTTCAAGAGCTCACTACCACCGAGCATATTGATGCTGCCATCATAGAGCTGACGCAGCAGATGTGCAACGCTGCTACACATGCATCGCCGAGAATCCCCACCACACCTAAACCTCCCACTAAGGATCTGCATCTCTGGTCTCCTGATGTTGCTGCACTGGTTGCAGAAAAGAGGCGGCTACGAAGAGTCTGGTTTCTGTCCAGAAACCCGAGGGATAAGTGCGCCTTTAATAGAGCCGCTAAGCAGCTAAAGGAAGATCTACTCAGGCTCAGGCAGAGCGCGTTTGAGGAATTCCTGGCCAACGTCGAACCTGGCGATCCGCAGCATAATCTCTGGCGAGTCACTAGACACATAAAGCGGCCAACACGACGGGCTGCTCCTGTCAAACGTGCTAATGGAGACTGGTGTCGCACCGAATTGGATCAAGCCGAGGCGTTTGCTGAGCACCTGCGTTCGACTTTCACGCCAAATATAAGGTGCAGTGAGCTTGACATCGCTGAAACTGATCGTGTCCTTGCCAGCAGCATCAATGATGACAGCAGTAGAACCACGTTGGACCATGTAACCGCTGAAGAGATCGAACTGGAGGTGAAAGAGCTAAAAACAAACAAATCGCCTGGCGCTGATGGCATTGAAGCGCTTGCTATCAAGCTCCTTCCAGCTCCTTGCTTTCAAATGCTGGCCAACACCTTCAACAGATGCTTCCAACTGGGTCATTTTCCAACCCCATGGAAAACAGCAGAGGTAATCATGATCCACAAACCCGGTAAGCCTGAAGCAAACCTTGCATCATATCGTCCGATCAGTTTGCTGGCGATACTCTCCAAAATACTTGAAAGAGTATTTTTGCGTAGAGTGTTGCCAGTTCTGGATGAGGCTGAACTGATCCCGGATCATCAGTTTGGCTTCAGGCGTTCCCACTCCACACCGGAACAGTGCCATCGTCTGGTTCGAGCCATCCTTAAAGCGTTTGAGGAAAGGAAATACTGCTGTGCTGTTCTGCTGGATGTTAAGCTGGCTTTTGACCGCGTCTGGCACCCTGGGCTGCTGCAGAAAATCAAGAGTATTCTACCACACTCCCACTACGCCTTCGTCCGCTCGTACCTTGAGGGCAGGACCTTTTACGTTAGATGCGGCGAGACTAGGTCGACCACTAAGGACATCAAAGCCGGGGTACCTCAAGGCAGCGTATTGGGGCCTGTGCTTTATACGATTTTCACGGCGGACCTACCCATCACAGTTCCAAATGGTCTCATTGTCGCCACCTACGCGGACGATACTGCCTTCCTCGCCACTGCAGATCTCCCTCAGGAAGCCTCGAGTATTCTGCAGAGGCAGTTAAATGCCCTCGAGCCCTGGCTACGTAGGTGGAACATCACTGTGAACGCCGAGAAATCCACACAGACTACGTTCGCGCTACGACCCGGGAACTGCCCGCCTGTTAGCCTCAATGGGGAGGCCATCCCCGATGACCCTACACCAAAGTACTTGGGTATGACACTCGACAGGCGGCTGACATGGCGCGCCCATATTCTGCGCAAAAGGAAACTGGTGGTGGATAGATTGCGTCAGTATCAGTGGCTGATTGGGAGGCGATCTAAGCTAAGAGTAAATTTTAAGCTCCTTGTTTACAAGACCATCATCAAGCCAATCTGGACTTACGGCATCCAGTTGTGGGGTACTGCCAGTACGACAAACCGTAAGGCAATCCAAAGGGTACAGAACAAGGCTCTGCGGATGGTCTCGGGTGCCCACCCGTTCCACGACAACCAGACCATTCACGAGGTACTTGGCGTCCCTTGGGTCACGGAGGAAATAAAAAAGTTCAGCCAAAAATACGTAAATAGGCTGTACAACCATCCCAACGTCCTTGCCATCGACATCCTGGACAACAGCCAAATTAGAAGAAGACTCCGGAGAACCCACCCGTTGGACCTCGTACTGGACTAGGATCTGCAGTTAATTCCCTCTGTTATTTGTTATTTGATACTATATGAAATTTATCTATTGTAAAATGTGAATGTATTATCCCTAAAATTTAATTATTGTCTAATTTGGACAGATTTTAAATAAATAATATGATTATGAAAAAAAAAAAAAAAAAAAAAATCTTAATAGTGACGCGAATGTGTGATATTATATATCTTAAGAGTATAAGTCACATACAGTAGCCTAATGTTCTATCGTCATCTATTTAGTGACGCAGATATAAATTGTCAAAATATAATAAGTCTTGCTTGATAGCAAAACTTATGTCTCTTATTAAAAGGCAAATGAAATGATATCTATGCATATTAAAGAAGAAAGAATTATAAAGCCATATAAATAAACATATTTTAATATGAAAAATATGAATCTAAAAACTACACAAGTCTTTTTTGGTAGCCAAATGAATCGTCATCTACTTAGTGACGCATATAATAAAATGTCAAATTAAAAGAGTCTTACTACAAGTCTTTTTGGTAGCCAAATGAATCGTCATTTACTTAGTGACGCATATAATAAAATGTCAAATTAAAAGAGTCTTACTACAAGTCCCTTTATTAAAGGCGGCAAATTAAACGGTATATATATTTATTTTAAATATATATATACAATTTGAAAAAAAACTAAAACGAAAAATTGCATACATATTAAAAAGACTTTTAATATGAAAAATACGAGCCTAAAAACTACAAGTCACTTATGGTAGCCAAATGCATCGTCATCTTAATAGTGACGCGAATGTGAAAACAAATGCCGAGTGCTGAAGTTCCAGGTAAGAGCTTAGATATTATATATCTTAGGACTATAAGTCACATACAGTAGCCAAATGAATCGTCATCTATTTAGTGACGCAGATATAAATTGTCAAAATATAATAAGTCTTGCTTGATAGCAAAACTAATGTCTCTTATTAAAGGCAAATGAAATGATATCTATGCATATTAAATAAGAAGAAAGAATTATTAATACAAGTCATTTTTGGTAGCCAAATGAATCGTCATCTTACTTAGTGACGCATATAAACAAATCTCAAATTAAAAGAGTCTTATTTATATTATAAATATATACAAATATACAAAAAAAAATGTTCCATATGAAAAATTTGAGTCTAAAAACTACAAGTCCCTTATGGTTGCCAAATGGAATCGTCATCTACTTAGTGACGCTGATAAAAAATTGTCAAAGTAACAAGATTTACTAAAAGTTTCGAATTAATAAATGAAATGAATATGAAATGAAATGAAATGAAATGGAATGGAATGGAATGGAATGAAATGAAATGAAATGAAATTTAATATATTTAATATTAAAAAAATATATCTATATTCATTTGGGTAAATTGAGAATATCCATACAATGGATTGCTTATAGTAAAGCAACAAAATATATGGGTATTTCTCAGAACATATAATATTAATATGATTTTGTGAATTCCTATAATAAATAACATTCATATATATGAAAATGTTATCATATATCAATATTATTGATATATTATATATGGAATGTATGGAAAATATAAAATATTCCTTCAATTTCCTCAAGCATATGGAGGAAATTCATATGAAGGCAGACTTTTAGTACTGTAAACACGCAGTTTAAAGACGGGGTGTCCAAAAACATATATAGGGTAGTGCCTGTTGGCTGGCAACCAAATATATGGGTATTTCTCAGAACTTATAAAATTAAAATTATATTGTGAATACCTATAATAAATAACATTCATATATATGAAAATGTTGTGATATATCAATATTATTGATATATTATAAATGAAATGTATGGAAAATATAAAATATTCCTTCAATTTCCTCAAGTATATGGAGGAAATTCATATGAAGGCAGACTTTTAGTACTGTAAACATGCAGTTTAAAGACGGCGTGTCCAAAAACATATATAGGGTAGTGCCTGTTGGCTGGCAACCAAATATATGGGTATTTCTCAGAACATATAAAATTAATATTATATTGTGAATACCTATAATAAATAACATTCATATATATGAAAATGTTGTAATATATCAATATTATTGATATATTATATATGAAATGTATGGAAAATATAAAATATTCCTTCAATTTCCTCAAGTATATGGAGGAAATTCATATGAAGGGAGACTTTTAGTACTGTAAACATGCAGTTTAAAGACGGCGTGTCCAAAAACATATATAGGGTAGTGCCTGTTGGCTGGCAACCAAATATATGGGTATTTCTCAGAACATATAAAATTAATATTATATTGTGAATACCTATAATAAATAACATTCATATATATGAAAATGTTGTAATATATCAATATTATTGATATATTATATATGAAATGTATGGAAAATATAAAATATTCCTTCAATTTCCTCAAGTATATGGAGGAAATTCATATGAAGGGAGACTTTTAGTACTGTAAACATGCAGTTTAAAGACGGCGTGTCCAAAAACATATATAGGGTAGTGCCTGTTGGCTGGCAACCAAATATATGGGTATTTCTCAGAACATATAAAATTAATATTATATTGTGAATACCTATAATAAATAACATTCATATATATGAAAATGTTGTAATATATCAATATTATTGATATATTATATATGAAATGTATGGAAAATATAAAATATTCCTTCAATTTCCTCAAGCATATGGAGGAAATTCATATGAAGGCAGACTTTTAGTACTGTAAACACGCAGTTTAAAGACGGGGTGTCCAAAAACATATATAGGGTAGTGCCTGTTGGCTGGCAACCAAATATATGGGTATTTCTCAGAACTTATAAAATTAAAATTATATTGTGAATACCTATAATAAATAACATTCATATATATGAAAATGTTGTGATATATCAATATTATTGATATATTATAAATGAAATGTATGGAAAATATAAAATATTCCTTCAATTTCCTCAAGTATATGGAGGAAATTCATATGAAGGCAGACTTTTAGTACTGTAAACATGCAGTTTAAAGACGGCGTGTCCAAAAACATATATAGGGTAGTGCCTGTTGGCTGGCAACCAAATATATGGGTATTTCTCAGAACATATAAAATTAATATTATATTGTGAATACCTATAATAAATAACATTCATATATATGAAAATGTTGTAATATATCAATATTATTGATATATTATATATGAAATGTATGGAAAATATAAAATATTCCTTCAATTTCCTCAAGTATATGGAGGAAATTCATATGAAGGGAGACTTTTAGTACTGTAAACATGCAGTTTAAAGACGGCGTGTCCAAAAACATATATAGGGTAGTGCCTGTTGGCTGGCAACCAAATATATGGGTATTTCTCAGAACATATAAAATTAATATTATATTGTGAATACCTATAATAAATAACATTCATATATATGAAAATGTTGTAATATATCAATATTATTGATATATTATATATGAAATGTATGGAAAATATAAAATATTCCTTCAATTTCCTCAAGTATATGGAGGAAATTCATATGAAGGGAGACTTTTAGTACTGTAAACATGCAGTTTAAAGACGGCGTGTCCAAAAACATATATAGGGTAGTGCCTGTTGGCTGGCAACCAAATATATGGGTATTTCTCAGAACATATAAAATTAATATTATATTGTGAATACCTATAATAAATAACATTCATATATATGAAAATGTTGTAATATATCAATATTATTGATATATTATATATGAAATGTATGGAAAATATAAAATATTCCTTCAATTTCCTCAAGTATATGGAGGAAATTCATATGAAGGGAGACTTTTAGTACTGTAAACATGCAGTTTAAAGACGGCGTGTCCAAAAACATATATAGGGTAGTGCCTGTTGGCTGGCAACCAAATATATGGGTATTTCTCAGAACATATAAAATTAATATTATATTGTGAATACCTATAATAAATAACATTCATATATATGAAAATGTTGTAATATATCAATATTATTGATATATTATATATGAAATGTATGGAAAATATAAAATATTCCTTCAATTTCCTCAAGTATATGGAGGAAATTCATATGAAGGGAGACTTTTAGTACTGTAAACATGCAGTTTAAAGACGGCGTGTCCAAAAACATATATAGGGTAGTGCCTGTTGGCTGGCAACCAAATATATGGGTATTTCTCAGAACATATAAAATTAATATTATATTGTGAATACCTATAATAAATAACATTCATATATATGAAAATGTTGTAATAAATCAATATTATTGATATAATATATATGAAATGTATGGAAAATGTGAAACATATCGATATTGATCAATATTAGTTGAGATATCCCATATGTTGGGTGGCAAATAGAATTGAAAATACCCGATTTCAAGACAACGTGTCGAAAAACACATATAGGATGGTCAGTGGTTGTCCATCTATAGTTGAACAAAATTTATGATATCCATATAATTTTGTCAATTTAATAGCAAAATTAAATATTTTCCGTATGTTTTGTATCTTGATTCTTGCGAATACGAGACTTGGCTTGATACGGTTAATATTAAGTGTCATCACTTTTTAGATAATAATGTTGAAAACGAAAGCCAAGGTTGTATATATTATTATATGGCAACAATTGTTTTCCGACCTTTATCGTTAATCTAATTCAGGCTAATGTTATTATTAGTGCTGTTGTTATATATATTATATATATATTATAAATGTTTCATATGCGCTCGGTTTTATGTGATATATTACCAGAGAGTTATATGGAAATGATAGATTTTAAATTTATCATAAAAATACAAATGATTTAACTCAATATTTATATTGGTTAATCAAAAATAATTGGTACATGTGTGAAATATATATGTATGGCGAAATAAAATGATATTTTAAAATGAAATATGTAAATATGAATTATATTATAGAATTATATATGAAAAAATTCTAGTTACTGTGGGCAAACGTGGCGTGTAACAAATATAAAGAATTTTAAAACGATTATGAAGCTAAACAAAGATAGCCATATTCGTATCAAGATTATTTTCCTCCCTCCTAAATGCAATTTAAAGAAAAATACTCTATAATAAATTTTGTATTACTAATTTCTATTTTAAAAAAATATGAAAGTAATATGAATTAAAAACATTATTCTGGTTGATCCTGCCAGTAGTTATATGCTTGTCTCAAAGATTAAGCCATGCATGTCTAAGTACACACGAATTAAAAGTGAAACCGCAAAAGGCTCATTATATCAGTTATGGTTCCTTAGATCGTTAACAGTTACTTGGATAACTGTGGTAATTCTAGAGCTAATACATGCAATTAAAACATGAACCTTATGGGACATGTGCTTTTATTAGGCTAAAACCAAGCGATCGCAAGATCGTTATACTGGTTGAACTCTAGATAACATGCAGATCGTATGGTCTTGTACCGACGACAGATCTTTCAAATGTCTGCCCTATCAACTTTTGATGGTAGTATCTAGGACTACCATGGTTGCAACGGGTAACGGGGAATCAGGGTTCGATTCCGGAGAGGGAGCCTGAGAAACGGCTACCACATCTAAGGAAGGCAGCAGGCGCGTAAATTACCCACTCCCAGCTCGGGGAGGTAGTGACGAAAAATAACAATACAGGACTCATATCCGAGGCCCTGTAATTGGAATGAGTACACTTTAAATCCTTTAACAAGGACCAATTGGAGGGCAAGTCTGGTGCCAGCAGCCGCGGTAATTCCAGCTCCAATAGCGTATATTAAAGTTGTTGCGGTTAAAACGTTCGTAGTTGAACTTGTGCTTCATACGGGTAGTACAACTTACAATTGTGGTTAGTACTATACCTTTATGTATGTAAGCGTATTACCGGTGGAGTTCTTATATATGTTTAAATACTTGTATTTTTTCATATGTTCCTCCTATTTAAAAACCTGCATTAGTGCTCTTAAACGAGTGTTATTGTGGGCCGGTACAATTACTTTGAACAAATTAGAGTGCTTAAAGCAGGCTTCAAATGCCTGAATATTCTGTGCATGGGATAATGAAATAAGACCTCTGTTCTGCTTTCATTGGTTTTCAGATCAAGAGGTAATGATTAATAGAAGCAGTTTGGGGGCATTAGTATTACGACGCGAGAGGTGAAATTCTTGGACCGTCGTAAGACTAACTTAAGCGAAAGCATTTGCCAAAGATGTTTTCATTAATCAAGAACGAAAGTTAGAGGTTCGAAGGCGATCAGATACCGCCCTAGTTCTAACCATAAACGATGCCAGCTAGCAATTGGGTGTAGCTACTTTTATGGCTCTCTCAGTCGCTTCCCGGGAAACCAAAGCTTTTGGGCTCCGGGGGAAGTATGGTTGCAAAGCTGAAACTTAAAGGAATTGACGGAAGGGCACCACCAGGAGTGGAGCCTGCGGCTTAATTTGACTCAACACGGGAAAACTTACCAGGTCCGAACATAAGTGTGTAAGACAGATTGATAGCTCTTTCTCGAATCTATGGGTGGTGGTGCATGGCCGTTCTTAGTTCGTGGAGTGATTTGTCTGGTTAATTCCGATAACGAACGAGACTCAAATATATTAAATAGATATCTTCAGGATTATGGTGTTGAAGCTTATATAGCCTTCATTCATGGTGGCAGTAAAATGTTTATTGTGTTTGAATGTGTTTATATAAGTGGAGCCGTACCTGTTGGTTTGTCCCATTATAAGGACACTAGCTTCTTAAATGGACAAATTGCGTCTAGCAATAATGAGATTGAGCAATAACAGGTCTGTGATGCCCTTAGATGTCCTGGGCTGCACGCGCGCTACAATGAAAGTATCAACGTGTATTTCCTAGACCGAGAGGTCCGGGTAAACCGCTGAACCACTTTCATGCTTGGGATTGTGAACTGAAACTGTTCACATGAACTTGGAATTCCCAGTAAGTGTGAGTCATTAACTCGCATTGATTACGTCCCTGCCCTTTGTACACACCGCCCGTCGCTACTACCGATTGAATTATTTAGTGAGGTCTCCGGACGTGATCACTGTGACGCCTTGCGTGTTACGGTTGTTTCGCAAAAGTTGACCGAACTTGATTATTTAGAGGAAGTAAAAGTCGTAACAAGGTTTCCGTAGGTGAACCTGCGGAAGGATCATTATTGTATAATATCTTTACCGTTAACACAAAATTTTGTATTATTTAATAATACAAAAAAAAATAAATTTGCCAAAAAATATATTATATTATATAATCTATATATATATATATATATAAATATGTCAAAAAATATATCAAAAATATCTTATCTAATTTAAAGCGTTTTAATGAAAGAAAAAGTATAGTCCTATGGACTTAAATAGCTCGAGCAAATGGTGTCCAATGCCGAGTAATTATTATGAGATATCAATTACGAGTCGTGGGCGGAGGCTCTGATGTCCATAAAATAAAAATCGACCTGGCCAATCGATTAGAGATACAGATAGATAGAAGATATATATACGATATGTTAAATATATAATATATAATAGAATATAATATAATTACTTTGTGTGTATATGGACCATAATATACACGCGTTGCGCATATGTATTGTTCATCTAAGTTATGGGCATACATTGGTTAATGCAACAACCTAAAATATATAATGTTGTACCCGGTTAATAATCAGGTTAATGTTTTATATAAAATGCAATATATATCAAACTTAAATAGAAATAAAATGAAAAATGAAAATTGGTATTATATTGTTTATATGAAACTAAGACATTTCGCAACATTTATTTTAGGTATAAAAATACATTTATTGAAGGAATTGATATATGCCAGTAAAATGGTGTATTTTTAATTTCTTTCAATAAAAACACAATTGACGAAATTAAAAAAACAAATATTATAAAACTCTAAGCGGTGGATCACTCGGCTCATGGGTCGATGAAGAACGCAGCAAACTGTGCGTCATCGTGTGAACTGCAGGACACATGAACATCGACATTTTGAACGCATATCGCAGTCCATGCTGTTATGTACTTTAATTAATTTTATAGTGCTGCTTGGACTACATATGGTTGAGGGTTGTAAGACTATGCTAATTAAGTTGTTTATAAAATTTTTAAATAAAATTTATAAGCACATGGTATATTATTGGATAATTATTTATTATTCATAATATTAAAAAATATATGAAAAACATTAACTCACAATGGATGTGATAAACGAAGAAAAATATTTTCGTTTTCAATCAAATGATACTGAGAAATGTCTAGCATAAAAAATGTTGAAATATTTTTCATCTAGAATTGTCTCTTATTAATGATTAGAAATTCGAAAGCTATTGGAAATGTTATTGCTCTTCGTTGGTTCTTTATAATTATCGAATTTATAAAATGTTTTCTCATTATATTTAAAGAATTAATTAATAAAAAGTTATATACAACCTCAACTCATATGGGACTACCCCTGAATTTAAGCATATTAATTAGGGGAGGAAAAGAAACTAACAAGGATTTTCTTAGTAGCGGCGAGCGAAAAGAAATCAGTTCAGCACTAAGTCACTTTGTCTATATGGCAAATGTGAGATGCAGTGTATGGAGCGTCAATATTCTAGTATGAGAAATTAACGATTTAAGTCCTTCTTAAATGAGGCCATTTACCCATAGAGGGTGCCAGGCCCGTATAACGTTAATGATTACTAGATGATGTTTCCAAAGAGTCGTGTTGCTTGATAGTGCAGCACTAAGTGGGTGGTAAACTCCATCTAAAACTAAATATAACCATGAGACCGATAGTAAACAAGTACCGTGAGGGAAAGTTGAAAAGAACTCTGAATAGAGAGTTAAACAGTACGTGAAACTGCTTAGAGGTTAAGCCCGATGAACCTGAATATCCATTATGGAAAATTCATCATTAAAATTGTAATATTTAAACAATATTATGATAATAGTGTGCATTTTTTCCATATAAGGACATTGTAATCTATTAACATACAAAATTTATCATAAAATATGGCTTATAGTTTAATCCAATTAAAATGCTTGCGTTTTAACACAGATTAAATGTCATTAATTTGATAAAGTGTTGATAGATTTATATGAATACAGTGCGTTAATTTTTCGGAATTATATAATGGCATAATTATCATTGATTTTTGTGTTTATTATAAGCACTTGTATGATTAACAATGCGAAAGATTCAGGATACCTTCGGGACCCGTCTTGAAACACGGACCAAGGAGTCTAACATATGTGCAAGTTATTGGGATATAAACCTAATAGCGTAATTAACTTGACTAATAATGGGATTAGTTTTTTAACTATTTATAGCTAATTAACACAATCCCGGGGCGTTCTATATAGTTATGTATAATGATATTTATATTATTTATGCCTCTAACTGGAACGTACCTTGAGCATATATGCTGTGACCCGAAAGATGGTGAACTATACTTGATCAGGTTGAAGTCAGGGGAAACCCTGATGGAAGACCGAAACAGTTCTGACGTGCAAATCGATTGTCAGAATTGAGTATAGGGGCGAAAGACCAATCGAACCATCTAGTAGCTGGTTCCTTCCGAAGTTTCCCTCAGGATAGCTGGTGCATTTTAATGTTATATAAAATAATCTTATCTGGTAAAGCGAATGATTAGAGGCCTTAGGGTCGAAACGATCTTAACCTATTCTCAAACTTTAAATGGGTAAGAACCTTAACTTTCTTGATATGAAGTTTAAGGTTATGATATAATGTGCCCAGTGGGCCACTTTTGGTAAGCAGAACTGGCGCTGTGGGATGAACCAAACGTAATGTTACGGTGCCCAAATTAACAACTCATGCAGATACCATGAAAGGCGTTGGTTGCTTAAAACAGCAGGACGGTGATCATGGAAGTCGAAATCCGCTAAGGAGTGTGTAACAACTCACCTGCCGAAGCAACTAGCCCTTAAAATGGATGGCGCTTAAGTTGTATACCTATACATTACCGCTAAAGTAGATGATTTATATTACTTGTAATATAAATTTTGAAACTTTAGTGAGTAGGAAGGTACAATGGTATGCGTAGAAGTGTTTGGCGTAAGCCTGCATGGAGCTGCCATTGGTACAGATCTTGGTGGTAGTAGCAAATAATCGAATGAGACCTTGGAGGACTGAAGTGGAGAAGGGTTTCGTGTGAACAGTGGTTGATCACGAGTTAGTCGGTCCTAAGTTCAAGGCGAAAGCCGAAAATTTTCAAGTAAAACAAAAAGCAAACTATTAAGAAACACAAATAATAATAAAAGGCAAAAATAATATACTTGAATAATTTTGAACGAAAGGGAATACGGTTCCAATTCCGTAACCTGTTGAGTATCCGTTTGTTATTAAATATGGGCCTCGTGCTCATCCTGGCAACAGGAACGACCATAAAGAAGCCGTCGAGAGATATCGGAAGAGTTTTCTTTTCTGTTTTATAGCCGTACTACCATGGAAGTCTTTCGCAGAGAGATATGGTAGATGGGCTAGAAGAGCATGACATATACTGTTGTGTCGATATTTTCTCCTCGGACCTTGAAAATTTATGGTGGGGACACGCAAACTTCTCAACAGGCCGTACCAATATCCGCAGCTGGTCTCCAAGGTGAAGAGTCTCTAGTCGATAGAATAATGTAGGTAAGGGAAGTCGGCAAATTAGATCCGTAACTTCGGGATAAGGATTGGCTCTGAAGATTGAGATAGTCGGGCTTGATTGGGAAACAATAACATGGTTTATGTGCTCGTTCTGGGTAAATAGAGTTTCTTTCATTTATGGAAGTTACTTGTTCCCCGGATAGTTTAGTTACGTAGCCAATTGTGGAACTTTCTTGCTAAAATTTTTAAGAATACTAATTGGGTCAAACCAATTAGTTCTTATTAATTATAACGATTATCAATTAACAATCAATTCAGAACTGGCACGGACTTGGGGAATCCGACTGTCTAATTAAAACAAAGCATTGTGATGGCCCTAGCGGGTGTTGACACAATGTGATTTCTGCCCAGTGCTCTGAATGTCAAAGTGAAGAAATTCAAGTAAGCGCGGGTCAACGGCGGGAGTAACTATGACTCTCTTAAGTGGACATGGGTTTAAGATTGTGCAGAAGGGGTGTAATTCCGAAATTCGTAAGTCATGCAATCTTAAATCAAGCCGACTCAAAACCTCCTCGTGGTGTCTACTGGAAATGTCAATTAGTTTACTAATTGGCAGCCAATTTGAGCGACGAAACGCTCCAAAGGGTTACCAGCCCTTTGGTAGCAAATAAATGTTGGTACAAATGAAAATAATGAGCCTCGGATAATGAATGATCTGTTGACGACCCGACCCTCCATGGTTGGTTACCTGGAGGACCAACATGAACCAAACGTAGCAGCTACACCATCACACGGTGTGCTCTGCGGAATATGTGGCCGGTCCTTTAAGAATCTTAGAGGACTGGGCGTGCATAAATCATATCAGCACAAAGACGAACTTGATGAAGAACGTCGGCGTGTTGATATAAAACTAAGATGGAGTGAGGAAGAGAAGTGGATGATGGCGAGAAAGGAGGTTGAGCTTGCAGCAAATGGTTTGACGAAACACATAAATAAGCAACTAGCGGAATCTTTCACACACCGCAGCGTCGAAGCCATTAAAAAGCTAAGACAGAGGGGTGATTATAAGGAGAAAATCGAGCAGATAAGAGGGCAATCTGCTCTCACCCCAGAAGTTGCCGAATTAACCATACAGCGCCGCCCTAGTAATAGCGAGCAAGACCACCCAGTATCAACATCAACCACGGACCACCTCACCCATCTCGAACAGTCGAACAGGGAAATTATGCGGACACTACAAGGCTATCGCCAAATTGTAGGATGTAATTCCAAATGGAGAGCCCAACAATTACAACACATTATCGATGTGGCGCAATTCGAGGGAAAGGAAACCACTCTCCAAAGTTTATCCGGTTATCTCCAGGATATTTTTCCGATTCAGAATGAACGTCACATTCTGTCGAGACCTCCTCGGAGGCCTCGAAATAGGAGAGAAACCAGAAGGCAGCAGTTCGCTCAAACACAGCGTAACTGGGATAAACATAAAGGAAGATGCATCAAGTCCCTGCTTAATGGAACTGACGAGTCTGTAATGCCAAACCGAGAATATATGGAACCCTATTGGAGAGAAGTTATGACACGGCCTAGCCCATGCTCATGCGCGGATGAAGTGATCCAAGACGGTCACTTGCATGAGAGGGTATGGTCCGCAGTTACAGTGCGCGACCTAAGGGCCAATAAAGTGTCACTTTCTTCAGCTCCGGGGCCTGATGGAATATCTCCGAAATCTGTCAAGGAGGTGCCATCTTGCATTATGCTACGCATATTGAACCTAATTCTATGGTGCGGAAAATTACCCGACTTCATCCGACCGGCCAGAACCATCTTCATTCCGAAGACGGCGACGGCAAATCGTCCGCAAGACTTTCGTCCCATTACGGTACCCTCAGTGTTGGTTAGGCAACTAAATGCCATTTTGGCAACCCGATTGACTTCATCAATCAATTGGGACCCGCGACAGCGGGGGTTCCTTCCAACCGATGGGTGTGCCGACAATGCGACGATAGTTGACTTAATCTTGAGGAACAGCCATAGAAAATATAAATCATGCTACATCGCCACATTAGATGTAAGCAAAGCATTTGACGCGGTGTCTCATGCTGCAGTCACCAACACCATGACTGCCTATGGCCTACCAAAAGACTTTGTCGACTACGTACAGAAGACGTACGAGGGCGGCGGCACCACTCTCAACGGAGAAGGATGGATGTCAGAGGAATTCGTCCCTGCTAGAGGTGTTAAGCAGGGTGACCCTCTGTCTCCTATACTATTTAATCTGATCATTGATCGGTTACTTAGATCCCTCCCCAACGAGATTGGTGCCAAACTTGGAAACACTATGACAAACGCGGCCGCGTTTGCAGACGATTTGGTCCTATTTGCGGAAACTCGAATGGGGCTTCAAACATTGTTGGATCATACAGTAGGCTTTTTGGCCTCTGTTGGACTCAACCTTAATGCTGATAAGTGTTTTACTATCAGCATTAAGGGTCAACCAAAACAGAAATGTACGGTCGTAGATCGACACGTATTTCGTATTGGTTTGAACGAGTGTCCAGCATTGAAGCGTACAGACGAGTGGAAGTATTTAGGTATCATATTTAATGCAAATGGGAGAGTTCGATACAATCCAGCCGAGGACCTAGGTCCAAAGCTGATGAGATTGACACGAGCTCCCCTAAAACCACAACAGAAGTTATTTGCACTTAGAACGATCCTTATCCCACAGCTCTATCACAAGTTGACCCTTGGGAGTGTGACGATAGGCGTTTTAAGGAAGTTTGACAAACTTGTACGATTCTATGTGAGAAGATGGCTAAGTCTTCCACTGGATGTGCCGGTAGCATTCATTCACGCCCCCCATGTATGTGGAGGACTCGGGATTCCATCAATAAGATGGATGGCACCGATGCTTCGTTTAAGAAGATTGAGCAGTATAAAATGGCCTCATCTCGAACAATCCGAGATAGCTAGCTCTTTCATCGAAGACGAAAAGCGGAGGGCCCGGGTTAGATTACTAGCGGAACATACAGAATTGCTATCGCGTCCAGCAATAGAAAAGTACTTCGCAAATAGATTGTACATGTCTGTTGATGGTAGCGGTCTCCGTGAAGCAGAGCATTATGCCCCGCAACACGGATGGGTAAGTCAACCCACGCGTTTGCTAACAGGAAAGGAATATTTGAACGGAATTCGAATACGGATAAATGCCCTACCTTCAAAGTCTCGTACTACGAGGGGAAGGCACGAATTGGATCGACAGTGTCGTGCAGGATGTGATGCTTCCGAAACAACAAACCACATCATGCAGAAATGCTACCGAACGCATGGGAGGCGGGTAGCTAGACACAACTGCGTAGTAAATTCAATCAAGGTGGGACTTGAGAGAAGAGGCTGCGTGGTCATTGTTGAACCAAGTCTGCATTGCGAATCCGGCTTGAATAAACCAGACCTGGTAGTAATCCGAGATAATCGCATTCATGTGATTGACGCTCAGGTTGTGACAGACGGACAATCGATTGATGAAGCGCACCAACGCAAAATCAAGAGATATGACAGACCGGACATACGAACGGAATTGCGGCGACGATTCGGAGCGATTTGTGAAATAGAGTTTCACTCGGCAACTCTAAACTGGAGGGGAATCTGGAGTGGTCAATCGGTAAAACGATTGATAGCGACGGACCTCCTCTCCAGGCACGAATCACATATGATAAGTATCCGAGTGATACGAGGAAGTCATAACTGCTTCACACAGTTTATGTGCCTCAGCGGATACATACGTGGTGGACGTAGCTGATATGTCTGGTTCATATCATTGCCTGCTACCTTGGCATTAAAAATTCTGGAAACAAAAAGGTATAAACACAGCCTTCGTGGTATGAGGTGGTTTTTAGTACGTAGGCGTTGCAGAGCTAATTCTCTCTTTTGGTTCTGAGATCTGCAACGAATCGTGCATGCGAGTTAGCGATATGTGTCGGAAACAATCGAACTCGTATCTATGAAGATTTCCCATCCTCGCGTCAAAAAAAAAAAAAAAAAAAAATAGCCAAATGCCTCGTCATCTAATTAGTGACGCGCATGAATGGATTAACGAGATTCCTACTGTCCCTATCTACTATCTAGCGAAACCACAGCCAAGGGAACGGGCTTGGAATAATTAGCGGGGAAAGAAGACCCTTTTGAGCTTGACTCTAATCTGGCAGTGTAAGGAGACATAAGAGGTGTAGAATAAGTGGGAGATATTAGACCTCGGTTTGGTATCGCCAATGAAATACCACTACTCTTATTGTTTCCTTACTTACTTGATTAAATGGAACGTGTATCATTTCCTAGCCATTATACGGATATATTTATTATATCTTATGGTATTGGGTTTTGATGCAAGCTTCTTGATCAAAGTATCACGAGTTTGTTATATAATCGCAAACAAATTCTTTAATAAAAGGAGTGCATTTATGTATTTTTGATTTGAAAATTTGGTATAACTCCAATTACTCAGGTATGATCCAATTCAAGGACATTGCCAGGTAGGGAGTTTGACTGGGGCGGTACATCTCTCAAATAATAACGGAGGTGTCCCAAGGCCAGCTCAGTGCGGACAGAAACCACACATAGAGCAAAAGGGCAAATGCTGACTTGATCTCGGTGTTCAGTACACACAGGGACAGCAAAAGCTCGGCCTATCGATCCTTTTGGTTTAAAGAGTTTTTAACAAGAGGTGTCAGAAAAGTTACCATAGGGATAACTGGCTTGTGGCGGCCAAGCGTTCATAGCGACGTCGCTTTTTGATCCTTCGATGTCGGCTCTTCCTATCATTGTGAAGCAAAATTCACCAAGCGTTGGATTGTTCACCCATGCAAGGGAACGTGAGCTGGGTTTAGACCGTCGTGAGACAGGTTAGTTTTACCCTACTAATGACAAAACGTTGTTGCGACAGCATTCCTGCGTAGTACGAGAGGAACCGCAGGTACGGACCAATGGCACAATACTTGTTCGAGCGAACAGTGGTATGACGCTACGTCCGTTGGATTATGCCTGAACGCCTCTAAGGTCGTATCCGTGCTGGACTGCAATGATAAATAAGGGGCAATTTGCATTGTATGGCTTTCTAAACCATTTAAAGTTTATAATTTATTTTATGAACGACAATGGATGTGATGCCAATGTAATTTGTAACATAGTAAATTGGGAGGATCTTCGATCACCTGATGCCGCGCTAGTTACATATAAAAACATTATTTAATACAATGACAAAGCCTAGAATCAATTGTAAACGACTTTTGTAACAGGCAAGGTGTTGTAAGTGGTTGAGCAGCTGCCATACTGCGATCCACTGAAGCTTATCCTTTGCTTGATGATTCGATAATAAATATATATATATATAATATATAACATAATCAATTTAAATTATCATCATATATGTTTGATAGTTTTTGTTGTTATATATTATTTATATATTTTATTAGGAGGAGGAGGTTAAATATGATATGGATTAGATATAACCTAATTAAACAGGTAGCCAAATGCATCGTCATCTTAATAGTGACGCGAATGTGTGATATTATATATCTTAAGAGTATAAGTCACATACAGTAGCCTAATGTTCTATCGTCATCTATTTAGTGACGCAGATATAAATTGTCAAAATATAATAAGTCTTGCTTGATAGCAAAACTTATGTCTCTTATTAAAGGCAAATGAAATGATATCTATGCATATTAAAGAAGAAAGAATTATAAAGCCATATAAATAAACATATTTTAATATGAAAAATATGAATCTAAAAACTACACAAGTCTTTTTGGTAGCCAAATGAATCGTCATCTACTTAGTGACGCATATAATAAAATGTCAAATTAAAAGAGTCTTACTACAAGTCTTTTTTGGTAGCCAAATGAATCGTCATTTACTTAGTGACGCATATAATAAAATGTCAAATTAAAAGAGTCTTACTACAAGTCCCTTTATTAAAGGCGGCAAATTAAACGGTATATATATTTATTTTAAATATATATATACAATTTGAAAAAAAACTAAAACGAAAAATTGCATACATATTAAAAAGACTTTTAATATGAAAAATACGAGCCTAAAAACTACAAGTCACTTATGGTAGCCAAATGCATCGTCATCTTAATAGTGACGCGAATGTGAAAACAAATGCCGAGTGCTGAAGTTCCAGGTAAGAGCTTAGATATTATATATCTTAGGACTATAAGTCACATACAGTAGCCAAATGAATCGTCATCTATTTAGTGACGCAGATATAAATTGTCAAAATATAATAAGTCTTGCTTGATAGCAAAACTAATGTCTCTTATTAAAGGCAAATGAAATGATATCTATGCATATTAAATAAGAAGAAAGAATTATTAATACAAGTCATTTTTGGTAGCCAAATGAATCGTCATCTTACTTAGTGACGCATATAAACAAATCTCAAATTAAAAGAGTCTTATTTATATTATAAATATATACAAATATACAAAAAAAAATGTTCCATATGAAAAATTTGAGTCTAAAAACTACAAGTCCCTTATGGTTGCCAAATGGAATCGTCATCTACTTAGTGACGCTGATAAAAAATTGTCAAAGTAACAAGATTTACTAAAAGTTTCGAATTAATAAATGAAATGAATATGAAATGAAATGAAATGAAATGGAATGGAATGGAATGGAAGAATGAAATGAAATGAAATGAAATTTAATATATTTAATATTAAAAAAATATATCTATATTCATTTGGGTAAATTGAGAATATCCATACAATGGATTGCTTATAGTAAAGCAACAAAATATATGGGTATTTCTCAGAACATATAATATTAATATGATTTTGTGAATTCCTATAATAAATAACATTCATATATATGAAAATGTTATCATATATCAATATTATTGATATATTATATATGGAATGTATGGAAAATATAAAATATTCCTTCAATTTCCTCAAGCATATGGAGGAAATTCATATGAAGGCAGACTTTTAGTACTGTAAACACGCAGTTTAAAGACGGGGTGTCCAAAAACATATATAGGGTAGTGCCTGTTGGCTGGCAACCAAATATATGGGTATTTCTCAGAACATATAAAATTAAAATTATATTGTGAATACCTATAATAAATAACATTCATATATATGAAAATGTTGTGATATATCAATATTATTGATATATTATAAATGAAATGTATGGAAAATATAAAATATTCCTTCAATTTCCTCAAGTATATGGAGGAAATTCATATGAAGGCAGACTTTTAGTACTGTAAACATGCAGTTTAAAGACGGCGTGTCCAAAAACATATATAGGGTAGTGCCTGTTGGCTGGCAACCAAATATATGGGTATTTCTCAGAACATATAAAATTAATATTATATTGTGAATACCTATAATAAATAACATTCATATATATGAAAATGTTGTAATATATCAATATTATTGATATATTATATATGAAATGTATGGAAAATATAAAATATTCCTTCAATTTCCTCAAGTATATGGAGGAAATTCATATGAAGGAGACTTTTAGTACTGTAAACATGCAGTTTAAAGACGGCGTGTCCAAAAACATATATAGGGTAGTGCCTGTTGGCTGGCAACCAAATATATGGGTATTTCTCAGAACATATAAAATTAATATTATATTGTGAATACCTATAATAAATAACATTCATATATATGAAAATGTTGTAATATATCAATATTATTGATATATTATATATGAAATGTATGGAAAATATAAAATATTCCTTCAATTTCCTCAAGTATATGGAGGAAATTCATATGAAGGGAGACTTTTAGTACTGTAAACATGCAGTTTAAAGACGGCGTGTCCAAAAACATATATAGGGTAGTGCCTGTTGGCTGGCAACCAAATATATGGGTATTTCTCAGAACATATATAATTAATATTATATTGTGAATACCTATAATAAATAACATTCATATATATGAAAATGTTGTAATAAATCAATATTATTGATATAATATATATGAAATGTATGGAAAATGTGAAACATATCGATATTGATCAATATTAGTTGAGATATCCCATATGTTGGGTGGCAAATAGAATTGAAAATACCCGATTTCAAGACAACGTGTCGAAAAACACATATAGGATGGTCAGTGGTTGTCCATCTATAGTTGAACAAAATTTATGATATCCATATAATTTTGTCAATTTAATAGCAAAATTAAATATTTTCCGTATGTTTTGTATCTTGATTCTTGCGAATACGAGACTTGGCTTGATACGGTTAATATTAAGTGTCATCACTTTTTAGATAATAATGTTGAAAACGAAAGCCAAGGTTGTATATATTATTATATGGCAACAATTGTTTTCCGACCTTTATCGTTAATCTAATTCAGGCTAATGTTATTATTAGTGCTGTTGTTATATATATTATATATATATTATAAATGTTTCATATGCGCTCGGTTTTATGTGATATATTACCAGAGAGTTATATGGAAATGATAGATTTTAAATTTATCATAAAAATACAAATGATTTAACTCAATATTTATATTGGTTAATCAAAAATAATTGGTACATGTGTGAAATATATATGTATGGCGAAATAAAATGATATTTTAAAATGAAATATGTAAATATGAATTATATTATAGAATTATATATGAAAAATTCTAGTTACTGTGGGCAAACGTGGCGTGTAACAAATATAAAGAATTTTAAAACGATTATGAAGCTAAACAAAGATAGCCATATTCGTATCAAGATTATTTTCCTCCCTCCTAAATGCAATTTAAAGAAAAATACTCTATAATAAATTTTGTATTACTAATTTCTATTTTAAAAAAATATGAAAGTAATATGAATTAAAAACATTATTCTGGTTGATCCTGCCAGTAGTTATATGCTTGTCTCAAAGATTAAGCCATGCATGTCTAAGTACACACGAATTAAAAGTGAAACCGCAAAAGGCTCATTATATCAGTTATGGTTCCTTAGATCGTTAACAGTTACTTGGATAACTGTGGTAATTCTAGAGCTAATACATGCAATTAAAACATGAACCTTATGGGACATGTGCTTTTATTAGGCTAAAACCAAGCGATCGCAAGATCGTTATACTGGTTGAACTCTAGATAACATGCAGATCGTATGGTCTTGTACCGACGACAGATCTTTCAAATGTCTGCCCTATCAACTTTTGATGGTAGTATCTAGGACTACCATGGTTGCAACGGGTAACGGGGAATCAGGGTTCGATTCCGGAGAGGGAGCCTGAGAAACGGCTACCACATCTAAGGAAGGCAGCAGGCGCGTAAATTACCCACTCCCAGCTCGGGGAGGTAGTGACGAAAAATAACAATACAGGACTCATATCCGAGGCCCTGTAATTGGAATGAGTACACTTTAAATCCTTTAACAAGGACCAATTGGAGGGCAAGTCTGGTGCCAGCAGCCGCGGTAATTCCAGCTCCAATAGCGTATATTAAAGTTGTTGCGGTTAAAACGTTCGTAGTTGAACTTGTGCTTCATACGGGTAGTACAACTTACAATTGTGGTTAGTACTATACCTTTATGTATGTAAGCGTATTACCGGTGGAGTTCTTATATATGTTTAAATACTTGTATTTTTTCATATGTTCCTCCTATTTAAAAACCTGCATTAGTGCTCTTAAACGAGTGTTATTGTGGGCCGGTACAATTACTTTGAACAAATTAGAGTGCTTAAAGCAGGCTTCAAATGCCTGAATATTCTGTGCATGGGATAATGAAATAAGACCTCTGTTCTGCTTTCATTGGTTTTCAGATCAAGAGGTAATGATTAATAGAAGCAGTTTGGGGGCATTAGTATTACGACGCGAGAGGTGAAATTCTTGGACCGTCGTAAGACTAACTTAAGCGAAAGCATTTGCCAAAGATGTTTTCATTAATCAAGAACGAAAGTTAGAGGTTCGAAGGCGATCAGATACCGCCCTAGTTCTAACCATAAACGATGCCAGCTAGCAATTGGGTGTAGCTACTTTTATGGCTCTCTCAGTCGCTTCCCGGGAAACCAAAGCTTTTGGGCTCCGGGGGAAGTATGGTTGCAAAGCTGAAACTTAAAGGAATTGACGGAAGGGCACCACCAGGAGTGGAGCCTGCGGCTTAATTTGACTCAACACGGGAAAACTTACCAGGTCCGAACATAAGTGTGTAAGACAGATTGATAGCTCTTTCTCGAATCTATGGGTGGTGGTGCATGGCCGTTCTTAGTTCGTGGAGTGATTTGTCTGGTTAATTCCGATAACGAACGAGACTCAAATATATTAAATAGATATCTTCAGGATTATGGTGTTGAAGCTTATATAGCCTTCATTCATGGTGGCAGTAAAATGTTTATTGTGTTTGAATGTGTTTATATAAGTGGAGCCGTACCTGTTGGTTTGTCCCATTATAAGGACACTAGCTTCTTAAATGGACAAATTGCGTCTAGCAATAATGAGATTGAGCAATAACAGGTCTGTGATGCCCTTAGATGTCCTGGGCTGCACGCGCTACAATGAAAGTATCAACGTGTATTTCCTAGACCGAGAGGTCCGGGTAAACCGCTGAACCACTTTCATGCTTGGGATTGTGAACTGAAACTGTTCACATGAACTTGGAATTCCCAGTAAGTGTGAGTCATTAACTCGCATTGATTACGTCCCTGCCCTTTGTACACACCGCCCGTCGCTACTACCGATTGAATTATTTAGTGAGGTCTCCGGACGTGATCACTGTGACGCCTTGCGTGTTACGGTTGTTTCGCAAAAGTTGACCGAACTTGATTATTTAGAGGAAGTAAAAGTCGTAACAAGGTTTCCGTAGGTGAACCTGCGGAAGGATCATTATTGTATAATATCTTTACCGTTAACACAAAATTTTGTATTATTTAATAATACAAAAAAATAAATTTGCCAAAAAATATATTATATTATATAATCTATATATATATATATATATAAATATGTCAAAAAATATATCAAAAATATCTTATCTAATTTAAAGCGTTTTAATGAAAGAAAAAGTATAGTCCTATGGACTTAAATAGCTCGAGCAAATGGTGTCCAATGCCGAGTAATTATTATGAGATATCAATTACGAGTCGTGGGCGGAGGCTCTGATGTCCATAAAATAAAAATCGACCTGGCCAATCGATTAGAGATACAGATAGATAGAAGATATATATACGATATGTTAAATATATAATATATAATAGAATATAATATAATTACTTTGTGTGTATATGGACCATAATATACACGCGTTGCGCATATGTATTGTTCATCTAAGTTATGGGCATACATTGGTTAATGCAACAACCTAAAATATATAATGTTGTACCCGGTTAATAATCAGGTTAATGTTTTATATAAAATGCAATATATATCAAACTTAAATAGAAATAAAATGAAAAATGAAAATTGGTATTATATTGTTTATATGAAACTAAGACATTTCGCAACATTTATTTTAGGTATAAAAATACATTTATTGAAGGAATTGATATATGCCAGTAAAATGGTGTATTTTTAATTTCTTTCAATAAAAACACAATTGACGAAATTAAAAAAACAAATATTATAAAACTCTAAGCGGTGGATCACTCGGCTCATGGGTCGATGAAGAACGCAGCAAACTGTGCGTCATCGTGTGAACTGCAGGACACATGAACATCGACATTTTGAACGCATATCGCAGTCCATGCTGTTATGTACTTTAATTAATTTTATAGTGCTGCTTGGACTACATATGGTTGAGGGTTGTAAGACTATGCTAATTAAGTTGTTTATAAAATTTTTAAATAAAATTTATAAGCACATGGTATATTATTGGATAATTATTTATTATTCATAATATTAAAAAATATATGAAAAACATTAACTCACAATGGATGTGATAAACGAAGAAAAATATTTTCGTTTTCAATCAAATGATACTGAGAAATGTCTAGCATAAAAAATGTTGAAATATTTTTCATCTAGAATTGTCTCTTATTAATGATTAGAAATTCGAAAGCTATTGGAAATGTTATTGCTCTTCGTTGGTTCTTTATAATTATCGAATTTATAAAATGTTTTCTCATTATATTTAAAGAATTAATTAATAAAAAGTTATATACAACCTCAACTCATATGGGACTACCCCTGAATTTAAGCATATTAATTAGGGGAGGAAAAGAAACTAACAAGGATTTTCTTAGTAGCGGCGAGCGAAAAGAAATCAGTTCAGCACTAAGTCACTTTGTCTATATGGCAAATGTGAGATGCAGTGTATGGAGCGTCAATATTCTAGTATGAGAAATTAACGATTTAAGTCCTTCTTAAATGAGGCCATTTACCCATAGAGGGTGCCAGGCCCGTATAACGTTAATGATTACTAGATGATGTTTCCAAAGAGTCGTGTTGCTTGATAGTGCAGCACTAAGTGGGTGGTAAACTCCATCTAAAACTAAATATAACCATGAGACCGATAGTAAACAAGTACCGTGAGGGAAAGTTGAAAAGAACTCTGAATAGAGAGTTAAACAGTACGTGAAACTGCTTAGAGGTTAAGCCCGATGAACCTGAATATCCATTATGGAAAATTCATCATTAAAATTGTAATATTTAAACAATATTATGATAATAGTGTGCATTTTTTCCATATAAGGACATTGTAATCTATTAACATACAAAATTTATCATAAAATATGGCTTATAGTTTAATCCAATTAAAATGCTTGCGTTTTAACACAGATTAAATGTCATTAATTTGATAAAGTGTTGATAGATTTATATGAATACAGTGCGTTAATTTTTCGGAATTATATAATGGCATAATTATCATTGATTTTTGTGTTTATTATAAGCACTTGTATGATTAACAATGCGAAAGATTCAGGATACCTTCGGGACCCGTCTTGAAACACGGACCAAGGAGTCTAACATATGTGCAAGTTATTGGGATATAAACCTAATAGCGTAATTAACTTGACTAATAATGGGATTAGTTTTTTAACTATTTATAGCTAATTAACACAATCCCGGGGCGTTCTATATAGTTATGTATAATGATATTTATATTATTTATGCCTCTAACTGGAACGTACCTTGAGCATATATGCTGTGACCCGAAAGATGGTGAACTATACTTGATCAGGTTGAAGTCAGGGGAAACCCTGATGGAAGACCGAAACAGTTCTGACGTGCAAATCGATTGTCAGAATTGAGTATAGGGGCGAAAGACCAATCGAACCATCTAGTAGCTGGTTCCTTCCGAAGTTTCCCTCAGGATAGCTGGTGCATTTTAATGTTATATAAAATAATCTTATCTGGTAAAGCGAATGATTAGAGGCCTTAGGGTCGAAACGATCTTAACCTATTCTCAAACTTTAAATGGGTAAGAACCTTAACTTTCTTGATATGAAGTTTAAGGTTATGATATAATGTGCCCAGTGGGCCACTTTTGGTAAGCAGAACTGGCGCTGTGGGATGAACCAAACGTAATGTTACGGTGCCCAAATTAACAACTCATGCAGATACCATGAAAGGCGTTGGTTGCTTAAAACAGCAGGACGGTGATCATGGAAGTCGAAATCCGCTAAGGAGTGTGTAACAACTCACCTGCCGAAGCAACTAGCCCTTAAAATGGATGGCGCTTAAGTTGTATACCTATACATTACCGCTAAAGTAGATGATTTATATTACTTGTAATATAAATTTTGAAACTTTAGTGAGTAGGAAGGTACAATGGTATGCGTAGAAGTGTTTGGCGTAAGCCTGCATGGAGCTGCCATTGGTACAGATCTTGGTGGTAGTAGCAAATAATCGAATGAGACCTTGGAGGACTGAAGTGGAGAAGGGTTTCGTGTGAACAGTGGTTGATCACGAGTTAGTCGGTCCTAAGTTCAAGGCGAAAGCCGAAAATTTTCAAGTAAAACAAAAAGCAAACTATTAAGAAACACAAATAATAATAAAAGGCAAAAATAATATACTTGAATAATTTTGAACGAAAGGGAATACGGTTCCAATTCCGTAACCTGTTGAGTATCCGTTTGTTATTAAATATGGGCCTCGTGCTCATCCTGGCAACAGGAACGACCATAAAGAAGCCGTCGAGAGATATCGGAAGAGTTTTCTTTTCTGTTTTATAGCCGTACTACCATGGAAGTCTTTCGCAGAGAGATATGGTAGATGGGCTAGAAGAGCATGACATATACTGTTGTGTCGATATTTTCTCCTCGGACCTTGAAAATTTATGGTGGGGACACGCAAACTTCTCAACAGGCCGTACCAATATCCGCAGCTGGTCTCCAAGGTGAAGAGTCTCTAGTCGATAGAATAATGTAGGTAAGGGAAGTCGGCAAATTAGATCCGTAACTTCGGGATAAGGATTGGCTCTGAAGATTGAGATAGTCGGGCTTGATTGGGAAACAATAACATGGTTTATGTGCTCGTTCTGGGTAAATAGAGTTTCTTTCATTTATGGAAGTTACTTGTTCCCCGGATAGTTTAGTTACGTAGCCAATTGTGGAACTTTCTTGCTAAAATTTTTAAGAATACTAATTGGGTCAAACCAATTAGTTCTTATTAATTATAACGATTATCAATTAACAATCAATTCAGAACTGGCACGGACTTGGGGAATCCGACTGTCTAATTAAAACAAAGCATTGTGATGGCCCTAGCGGGTGTTGACACAATGTGATTTCTGCCCAGTGCTCTGAATGTCAAAGTGAAGAAATTCAAGTAAGCGCGGGTCAACGGCGGGAGTAACTATGACTCTCTTAAGGTAGCCAAATGCCTCGTCATCTAATTAGTGACGCGCATGAATGGATTAACGAGATTCCTACTGTCCCTATCTACTCACAGTCGGTCTTGGAAAGTTTCGGTGCAGCTGTTGAAGCTGTTGAAGATGTTGAAGCTGTTGTTGCCCCCCTCGTGCTGCCCATGCAGCCGCTGCTGCTGAATCTGTTGTTCCCGCTGCGCCCACTGCTGCTAAATCGAAACTTAAGCATCGCCTTGATGCTACTTCGAGGATCGCGAGCGAGCTTTCCCAAATAAGGGATGAGTTCGTGACGAATGTTGTGTCGGCAAAGTTGAACGCCGTGCAGGCTAGCGCAATGATGCGTAGC
This sequence comes from Drosophila elegans, assembly GCF_018152505.1. Classification (NCBI taxonomy): domain Eukaryota; kingdom Metazoa; phylum Arthropoda; class Insecta; order Diptera; family Drosophilidae; genus Drosophila; species Drosophila elegans. The sequence goes on along the minus strand of NW_024545764.1, from coordinate 4,778 downwards.
CTGAATAGGTACGAGGAGATGGTGTTTTCGCTGGCAACGCGTAACGCCGTCCTCGAGGAGATGAGTAAGCAGCAATCGCTTGCACCTCCTACGCCCGTTGTTGCGCCAGCTGTGGTCTCCTTGCCGCCTACCGGGTATGCAGCTGCGTATCCGAGCCTACCGGTGCCGCACGCTGCTCCGGTTCCTGCGCCGAGGAAGCCTCGCGAGACTTGGTCTGCTGTTGTTGTCAGCAAAGACCCGGGTGTCACGGGTAGCCAGGTAGCGGATAAGGTGCGCAAGGAGATTGCCCCTACGCTCGGTGTTCGCCTGCACGAGGTGAGAGGGCTTGCGCGTGGCGGTGCCATAATCCGCACCCCCCTCGTCAGGAGAAATTCGTAAGGTTGTCGCAAGCAAGAGGTTCGGCGAAGTTGGCCTGGAGGTTAAACAGAACCCTACGCAGCGACCTAGAGTAGTGGTGAACAATGTAGACACGGCTACGACACCAGCCGAGTTTATGAAGGAGCTCTTCAAGAACAATTTCGCCGAAGTGATGGACTTGGCTGCGTTTGAAAAGGCGGTGCACCTGGAGAAGCCGTGGACTGCAGCTGATGGCGCCACAGTAAATGTGACGCTTGAGGTGAATGCCATTGCTTTGGAGATCCTGGACGGAGGCAAGGCGTATATCGGCTGGTTTGCCTATAACTGCCGAGCGCTGGTGCGTACTTACGCGTGCCACAGATGCGTTGGCTTTGACCACAAAGTCGCGCAGTGCCGATACAAGGAGAATGTGTGCCGCCAGTGCGGACAGGCCGGCCACAGTGCGCGAGGCTGCACCAATCCGACGGACTGCCGGAATTGCCGCTTCAAGGGCTACCCGTCGGGGCATCATATGCTCTCGCCGGGTTGTCCTGTGTATGCGGCGGTGCTGGCGAGGGTGAATGCTAGACATTAATGTTTAGCTTCATCCAAGCAAACTGTGGTCGTGGCGAAGTTGCGATGTCCGACGCTCTAGTCAGAATGCGACAGTCAAATTGCCTGTTCGCACTGCTACAGGAGCCGTACCTCGGAGCCGAGTTTTTGGGAAGGCTGCCCGCAGGGCAAAGGGTCTTTTCGAATCCGAGTGGAGATGCAGCCATTGCTGTGGACCATCACGATGCCATCTGCATGCCAGTGGAGCCCCTCACCACGGAGTTTGGCGTATGCGTGAGGCTGCAAGGGAGTTTTGGCTCAATCTTCCTTTGCTCCGCATACTGCCGGTTCGGTTTTCCGCTAGAGCCGTACCTCAGGTATATGGATGCGTTTCTGCTGCAGGCCAGCAGAACTCCCGCAATCCTTGGACTGGATGCGAATGCAGCATCCCCCATGTGGTTTAGCAAACTCTCTCACTTTGCTGAGAGACACGCTAACTACTCCCGGGGTGAGCTGTTGTGTGAGTGGATACTGGAGAAGGGAGCCATCGCCCTTAACCAGCCTAGCGAGGTATACACGTTCAATAACATGAGAGGATTCCACAGCGATATTGACGTGACAATTGCCAACAATGCAGCGAATATGTGGGCCACATATGAATGGAGAGTGGACGAGTGGGGGCCAAGTGACCACAACATTATTTATGTTGAGGCCACCTTGACCACCACTAACGCGATCGAGGGTGTACCTCCTGTGCCGTCCTGGAACTTCTCCAATGCACGTTGGCGATTGTTCGAACAGGAGATAGTGAGGAGAGCAGCCGAAATTCCGGAAGAACTTTTGAATCGCCGTTGGACGACCAGGTTTCGACCTTGCGGCAGATTGTCCACGATGTGTGCGATCTTGCCCTGGGCCGAAGGACACCTGGACAACCGAGGAGAAGAGTGGGCTGGTGGACCGCTGACCTTAGCGCAGGGCGCCGCAGAGTCAGGAGACTCCGACGCCGTGTACAGGATGCTCGCCGTCGTGGAGACGTGGACGAGATTGAGCGGCTTGTGATCGAGTTGAGGCTTGCCTCAGCCGATTACAAAAAGCTCATCCTGAACACTAAGGAGGACCACTGGAGACGCTTTGTTGGAGAGAATTCGCACGATCCCTGGGGGCGTGTCTACAAGATTTGCCGAGGTCGAAAACGGACGGAGATTGGGTGCCTGCGTGTAAATGGCGAGCTGGTCACTGATTGGGGTGACTGTGCGCGAGTGCTCCTTCGTAACTTTTTCCCAGTTGCGGAGTCTGATGCACCGATTGCCTTACCGCAGGATGTCCCACCGACCCTTGAAGTGGCCGAGATTGCTGCTTGTGTCGCCAAGCTGAAGAGCAGACGCTCTCCCGGCATGGATGGCATCAACGGCACAATCTGCAAGGCAGTCTGGTGCGCCATTCCTGAGCACCTAACGGCGTTGTTTTCCCGCTGTATTCGGTTGGGGTACTTTCCCAGTGAGTGGAAGTGTCCACGTGTAGTGGCACTGCTCAAGGGACCCAACAAGGATAAATGTGAGCCATCTTCCTATCGGGGGATCTGCTTGCTTCCAGTTTTTGGAAAGGTGCTCGAGGCCATCATGGTTAATCGTGTGAAAGAAGTTCTTCCGGAAGGATGCAGATGGCAGTTCGGTTTTCGCCAAGGACGATGTGTGGAGGATGCTTGGAGACACGTTATGAGCAGCGTCCGTGCCTCCCCGGCAGTATACGTGCTCGGGATCTTCGTGGACTTCAAAGGAGCATTTGACAACGTCGAATGGAGCGCTGCGCTGCGCCAGCTAGATACCCTGGGATGCCGAGAAATGAGCTTGTGGCAGAGCTTTTTCTCCGGCCGGGGCGCAACGATCAAAAGCAGTTATGGGACAGTCAATGTCTCTGTAACTAGAGGTTGCCCGCAGGGGTCAATCAGTGGCCCATTCATATGGGACATTCTGATGGATGTACTGCTACAGCGCCTTGAGCCGTACTGCACTTTGAGTGCGTACGCGGATGATCTGTTGCTACTCGTCGAAGGAAACAGTCGAAGAAATCTAGAGGAAAAAGGAGCGCAACTGATGTCCATCGTAGAAACGTGGGGAGTGGAAATTGGCGTTGCCGTTTCCACCAGCAAGACGGTCATAATGCTGTTAAAAGGTTCCCTTAACCGGAGTCCGTCGGTAAGATTTGCAGGAGCAAATCTACCATACGTTAGCAGCTGCCGGTACCTTGGCATCACAGTCAGCGAGCGCATGAGTTTTCTCAAGCACATCGTACTGCTGAAGGAGCGAATGACTGGAGTCGTTGGAGCTTTGGCGCGTGTGCTTCGAGCTGACTGGGGATTCAGTCCTCGAGCCAGGCGGACCATATATGCCGGACTCATGGCGCCATGCGCGCTATTTGGTGCCTCGGTGTGGTACGCCACGGCAAGGCAAGTAGTCGCAAAAATGCGTCTAAATGCCTGCCAAAGGCTGATCCTACTTGGATGCCTTCCGGTATGCCGAACAGTGTCAACCCTGGCACTGCAGGTGCTTGCTGGAGCTCCCCCGTTTGATTTGGCTGCTATGAAAATAGCAGTCAAATACAAACTCAAACGTGGATACCCGCTGGAGGAGTACGACTGGACCTACGGCGAAGACCTCACAGGTCTAAGCTGGGAGCAACGAATGGTGCGGATAGACGATTACCTACTGCTGGACTGGCAGGACAGATGGGACGATGTTGATGCACCAGGACGGGTGACCAACAAATTCGTACCAGATGTCAGGCTCATCTATCGGAATCCAAATTTTGGGTTCCCGATGCGTACGGGATTCTTGCTCACAGGGCACGGATCGTTCAATGCATTTCTGCACAGGAGAGCCCTCAGCGATACTGCCGCATGCTCATGTGGCGATCCAAATGAGGACTGGGAGCACATTTTATGTGCTTGTCCGTTATATGCAGACTTGCGCGACCTCGATGGACTTGGTGTGCGGCGCGTTGGCGAAAACTGGATATTCGAAGGAATTCTGGAGGACGAGGAGAGGATGCAGCGATTGACGGAGTTCGCTGAAGAGGTGTTCGACCGCAGGAGGGGCATTTAGCCCAACTTCCTTGCTGTGTGGTTAGCGGCGAAGAATTCTGCCACAGCTCGCCATTGCTTGTCGTAGGAGGCGACTAATTTGGCACTGGGGCACCCTATCCGGGCTTGTCGGAGCCAAAGGGGAGGGCCTACCGAGCCCTTAATTTCGGTACCACGGGTTGGGCAGTTCCAAGGCTGCCCATTGAGGTCGGCCCCCTTGTGGGAGTATCGTGGTGGCTGTGGTTGACACCCATATCGCGGGTAGAACTCTCGGGTTCGACGTGGAGTTGCGTTATACAACTCGGGTGCTGTGACCCATAGAGCAGTAGAGATTTTAGATGATCTCGCCCCTCAGCAAGGGGGAGTGTTTGCCCGACAAGTAAACACTCGAATTGACACCGGGGTGGTTGCTATGTACATAGCTATAGCTTCTAGTCCGGGGCGTTGGTCTGGCGCTTAATCTAGACACATGCACTATATACTCACTTGTGGGTGTGTTATGTACTCACTTGTGGGTGCATGATATATCAACTTGTGGGTATATTAGAGTGCCGTGGTTGTAATCCCTTCAGTGTGGAACACGCCACGTAAAATAAGTGTCGGAGAGATCTGATTTACACCTGTCCCTATCTACTATCTAGCGAAACCACAGCCAAGGGAACGGGCTTGGAATAATTAGCGGGGAAAGAAGACCCTTTTGAGCTTGACTCTAATCTGGCAGTGTAAGGAGACATAAGAGGTGTAGAATAAGTGGGAGATATTAGACCTCGGTTTGGTATCGCCAATGAAATACCACTACTCTTATTGTTTC